>NC_073240.2:9232307-9534038 GCF_029281585.2 Gorilla gorilla gorilla | reverse complement strand
TTCCATTCCATTCCATTGAATTCCATTCCATTCCATTGAATTCCATTCCATTCCATTCCATTCCATTCCATTCCATTCCATTGAATTCCATTCCATTCCATTCCATTCCATTCCATTCCATTCCATTCCATTCCATTGAATTCCGTTCCTTTCCATTCCATTCCATTCCGTTCCGTTCCGTTCCGTTCCGTTCCGTTGCGTTCCGTTCCGTTCCGTTGCGTTCCATTCCGTTCTACTCGGGTTGATTCCATTCTATTCCATTCCATTCCATTCCATTCCATTCCATTCCATTCCATTGAATTCCGTTCCATTCCATTCCATTCCCTTCCGTTCCGTCCCGTTCCGTTCCGTTCCGTTCCGTTGCGTGCCGTTCCGTTCTACTGAGGTTGATTCCATTCTATTCCATTCCATTCCATTCGATTCCATTCGATTCCAATCGATTCAATTCGATTGCATTCGATTCCATTCGTTGCCATTCCGTTCCATTCCATTGAATTCCATTCCGTTCCATTCCATTCCATTCCATTCCATTGCATTCCATTCCTTTCCATTCCATTCCATTCCATAGAATTCCGTTCCATTCCATTCCATTCCATTCCATTCCATTCCATAGAATTCCATTCCATTCCATTCCATTCCATTCCATTGAATTCCATTCCATTCCATTCCATTCCATTCCATTCCATTCCATTCCATTCCATTGAATTCCATTCCATTCCATAGAATTCCATTCCATTCCATTCCATTCCATTGAATTCCGTTCCTTTCCATTCCATTCCATTCCGTTCCTTTCCGTTCCGTTCCGTTCCGTTCCGTTGCGTTCCGTTCCGTTCCGTTGCGTTCCGTTCCGTTCTACTCGGGTTGATTCCATTCTATTCCATTCCATTCCATTCCATTCCATTCCATTCCATTCCATTCCATTCCATTCCATTGAATTCCGTTCCATTCCATTCCATTCCCTTCCGTTCCGTCCCGTTCCGTTCCGTTCCGTTCCGTTGCGTGCCGTTCCGTTCTACTCAGGTTGATTACATTCTATTCCATTCCATTCCATTCGATTCCATTCGATTCCAATCGATTCCATTCGATTGCTTTCGATTCCATTCGTTGCCATTCCATTCCATTCCATTGAATTCCATTCCGTTCCATTCCATTCCATTCCATTCCATTGAATTCCATTCCATTCCATTCCATTCCTTTCCATTCCATTGAATTCCATTCCATTCCATTCCATTCCATTCCATTCCATTCCATTCCATTGAATTCCGTTCCATTCCATTCCATTCCATTCCATTCCATTCCATTCCATAGAATTCCATTCCATTCCATTCCATTCCATTCCATTCCATAGAATTCCATTCCATTCCATTCCATTCCATTCCATTTCATTGAATTCCATTCCATTCCATTCCATTCCATTCCATTCCATAGAATTCCATTCCATTCCATTCCATTCCATTGAATTCCGTTCCATTCCATTCCATTCCGTTCCTTTCCATTCCGTTCCGTTCCGTTGCGTTCCGTTCCGTTGTGTTCCGTTCCGTTCTACTCGGGTTGATTCCATTCTATTCCATTCCATTCTAATCCATTCCATTCCATTCCATTGAATTCCATTCCATGCCATTCCATTCCATTCCATTCCATTCCATTCCATTCCATGGAATTCCATTCCATTCCATTCCATTCCATTCCATTCCATTCCATGGAATTCCATTCCATTCCATTCCATTCCATTCCATTCCATTCCATGGAATTCCATTCCATTCCATTCCATTCCATTCCAATCCATTCCATTCCATTCCATTCTGTTCTACTCGGGTACATTCCATTCCATTCCATTCCATTCCATTCCATTCCATTCCATTCCATTCCATTCCGTTCTACTTTGGTACATTCCATTCCATTCCATTCCATTCCATTCCATTCCATTCCATTCCGTTCTACTCAGGTTGATTCCATTCTATTCCATTCCATTCCATTCCATTCGATTCCATTCCATTCCATTCCATAGAATTCCATTCCATTCCATTCCATTCCATGCAATTCCATTCCATTCCATTCCATTCCATTCCATTCCATTCCATTCCATTCCATTCCATTGAATTCCATTCCATTCCATTCCATTCCATTCCATTGAATTCCATTCCGTTCCATTCCATTCCATTGAATTCCATTCCATTCCATTCCATTCCATTCCATTCCATCCCATTCCATTCCATTCCATTCCATTCCATTCCATTCCATTCCGTCCCATTCCATTCCATTCCATTCCATTCCGTTCTACTCGGGTTGATTCCATTCTATTCCATTCCATTCCATTCGATCCCATTTGATTCCATTCGATTCCATTCAATTCCATTCGATTCCATTCCATTCCACTCCATTCCATTCCATTGAATTCCATTCCATTCCATTCCATTCCATTCCATGGAATTCCATTCCATTCCATGGAATTCCATTCCATTCCATTCCATTCCATTCCATAGAATTCCATTCCATTCCATTCCATTCCACTGAATTCCGTTCCATTCCATTCCATTCCGTTCCGTTCCGTTCCGTTCCGTTCCGTTCTGTTGCGTTCCGTTCCGTTCCGTTGTGTTCCGTTCCGTTCTACTCGGGTTGATTCCATTCTATTCCATTCCATTCCATTCGATTCCATTCGATTCCATTCGATTCCACTCCATTCCATTCCATAGAATTCCATTCCATTCCATTCCATTCCATTGAATTCCATTCCATTCCAATCCATTCCATTCCATTCCATTCCATTCCATTCCATTCCATTCCATTCCATTCCATTCCATTCCATTCCATTCTACTGGTGTCCATTCCATTCCATTCCATTCCATTCCATTCCATTCCATTCCATTCCTTTCCATTCCATTGCATTCCATTGCATTCCATTCCATTCCATTCCATTCCATTCCATTCCATTCCACTCCACTCCACTCCACTCCACTCCATTCCACTCCACTCCACTCCGGTACATTCCATTCCATTCCATTCCATTCCATTCCATTCCATTCCATTCCGTGCTTCTCGGGTACATTCCGTTCCGTTCCATTCCATTCCATTCCGTTCCAGTGCACTCTACTCCACTCCACTCCACTCCACTCCACTCCGGTACATTCCATTCCATTCCATTCCATTCCATTCCATTCCATTCCATTCCATTTCCATTCCCATTCCATTTCCATTCCCATTCCATTTCCATTCCCGTTTCTTTTCCATTCCCGTTCCATTTCCATTCCAGTTCCATTACCATTCCCGTTCCATTTCCATTCCCGATCCATTTCCATTCCCGTTCCTTTTCCATTCCCGTTCCATTTCCATTCCCGTTCCGTTACCATTCCCGTTCCATTTCCGTTCCCGTTCCGTTTCCGTTCCCGTTCCATTTCCGTTCTCGTTCCGTTTCCGTTCCCGTTCCATTTCCATTCCCGTTCCATTTCCGTTCCCGTTCCATTTCCATTCCCGTTCCATTTCCATTCCCTTTCCATTTCCATTTCATTCCATTCCGTTCTGCTCGGGTACATTCCATTCCATTCCGTTGCATTCCATTCCGTTCTGCTCCTGTCCATTCCATTCCATTCCATTCCGTTCCATTCCGTTCTACTCGGGTAGATTCCATTCCATTCCTTTCCATTCCATTCCATTCCATTCCATTCCATTCCATTCTACTGGTGTCCATTCCATTCCATTCCATTCCATTCCATTCCATTCCATTCCATTCCATTACATTACATTCCATTCCATTCCATTCCGTTCTACACGGGTTGATTCCATTCTATTCCATTCCATTCCATTCCATTCCATTCCATTCCATTCCATTCCATGGAATTCCATTCCATTCCATTCCATGGAATTCCATTCCATTCCATTCCATTCCATTCCATTCCATTCCATTGAATTCCATTCCATTCCATTCCATTCCATTCCATTCCATTGAATTCCATTCTGTTTCATTCCATTCCATTGAATTCTATTCCATTCCATTCCATTCCATTCCATTCCATTCCATTCCATTGAATTCCATTCCATTCCATTCCATTCCATTCCATCCCATTCCATTCCATTCCATTCCATTCCGTTCTACTCGGGTTGATTCCATTCTATTCCATTCCATTCCATTGGATCCCATTTGATTCCATTCGATTCCATTCAATTCAATTCGTTTCCATTCCATTCCACTCCATTCCATTCCATTGAATTCCATTCCATTCCATTCCATTCCATTCCATTCCATTCCATTCCATTGAATTCCATTCCATTCCATTCCATTCCATTCCATTGAATTCCATTCCATTCCATTCCATTCCATGGAATTCCATTCCATTCCATTCCATTCCATTCCATTCCATTCCATTCCATTCTACTGGTGTCCATTCCATTCCATTCCATTGAATTCCATTCTGTTCCATTCCATTCCATTGAATTCTATTCCATTCCATTCCATTCCATTCCATTCCATTCCATTCCATTGAATTCCATTCCATTCCATTCCATTCCATTCCATCCCATTCCATTCCATTCCATTCCATTCCGTTCTACTCGGGTTGATTCCATTCTATTCCATTCCATTCCATTCGATCCCATTTGATTCCATTCGATTCCATTCAATTCAATTCGTTTCCATTCCATTCCACTCCATTCCATTCCATTGAATTCCATTCCATTCCATTCCATTCCATTCCATTCCATTCCATTCCATTGAATTCCATTCCATTCCATTCCATTCCATTCCATTGAATTCCATTCCATTCCATTCCATTCCATTGAATTCCATTCCATTCCATTCCATTCCATTCCATTCCATTCCATTCCATTCTACTGGTGTCCATTCAATTCCATTCCATTCCATTCCATTCCATTCCATTCCACTCCACTCCACTCCACTCCACTCCATTCCACTCCACTCCACTCCGGTACATTCCATTCCATTCCATTCCATTCCATTCCATTCCATTCCATTCCATTCCGTGCTTCTCGGGTACATTCCGTTCCGTTCCATTCCATTCCATTCCATTCCATTCCGTTCCAGTGCACTCTACTCCACTCCACTCCACTCCACTCCACTCCGGTACATTCCATTCCATTCCATTCCATTCCATTCCATTTCCATTCCCATTCCATTTCCATTCCCGTTCCATTTCCATTCCCGTTTCTTTTCCATTCCCGTTCCATTTCCATTCCAGTTCCATTACCATTCCCGTTCCATTTCCATTCCCGATCCATTTCCATTCCCGTTCCATTTCCATTCCCGTTCCATTTCCATTCCCGTTCCATTACCATTCCCGTTCCATTTCCGTTCCCGTTCCGTTTCCGTTCCCGTTCCATTTCCGTTCTCGTTCCGTTTCCGTTCCCATTCCATTTCCATTCCCGTTCCATTTCCGTTCCCGTTCCATTTCCATTCCCGTTCCATTTCCATTCCCTTTCCATTTCCATTTCATTCCATTCCGTTCTGCTCGGGTACATTCCATTCCATTCCATTGCATTCCATTCCGTTCTGCTCCTGTCCATTCCATTCCATTCCATTCCGTTCCATTCCGTTCTACTCGGGTAGATTCCATTCCATTCCTTTCCATTCCATTCCATTCCATTCCATTCCATTCCATTCTACTGGTGTCCATTCCATTCCATTCCATTCCATTCCATTCCATTCCATTCCATTGCATTCCATTCCATTCCATTCCATTCCATTCCGTTCCGTTCTACTCGGTTACATTCCATTCAATTCCATTCCATTCCGTTCTACTCGGGTAGATTCCATTCCATTCCATTCCATTCCTTTCCATTCCATTGCATTCCATTGCATTGCATTGCACTCAATTCCATTCCATTCCATTCCATTCCATTCCATTCCATTCCATTCCATTCCGTTCCGTTCAACTCGGTTACATTCCATTCAATTACATTCCATTCCGTTCTACTCGGTTACATTCCATTCCATTCCATTCCATTCCATTCCAATCCATTCCATTCCATTCCATTCCGTTCTACTTTGGTACATTCCATTCCATTCCATTCCATTCCATTCCATTCCATTACATTACATTCCATTCCATTCCATTCCGTTCTACTCGGGTTGATTCCATTCTATTCCATTCCATTCCATTCCATTCCATTCCATTCCATTCCATTCCATTCCATGGAATTCCATTCCATTCCATTCCATTCCATTCCATTCCATTCCATTGAATTCCATTCCATTCCATTCCATTCCATTCCATTGAATTCCATTCTGTTCCATTCCATTCCATTGAATTCTATTCCATTCCATTCCATTCCATTCCATTCCATTCCATTCCATTCCATTCCATTCCATTGAATTCCATTCCATTCCATCCCATTCCATTCCATTCCATTCCATTCCGTTCTACTCGGGTTGATTCCATTCTATTCCATTCCATTCCATTCGAACCCATTTGATTCCATTCGATTCCATTCAATTCAATTCGATTCCATTCCATTCCACTCCATTCCATTCCATTGAATTCCATTCCATTCCTTTCCATTCCATTCCATTCCATTCCATTCCATTCCATTCCATTCCATTCCATTGAATTCCATTCCATTCCATTCCATTCCATTCCATTGAATTCCATTCCATTCCATTCCATTCCATTGAATTCCATTCCATTCCATTCCATTCCATTCCATTCCATTCCATTCTACTGGTGTCCATTCCATTCCATTCCATTCCATTCCATTCCATTCCTTTCCATTCCATTGCATTCCATTGCATTCCATTCCATTCCATTCCATTCCATTCCATTCCATTCCACTCCACTCCACTCCACTCCACTCCATTCCACTCCACTCCACTCCGGTACATTCCATTCCATTCCATTCCATTCCATTCCATTCCATTCCATTCCATTCCGTGCTTCTCGGGTACATTCCGTTCCGTTCCATTCCATTCCATTCCATTCCATTCCGTTCCAGTGCACTCTACTCCACTCCACTCCACTCCACTCCACTCCGGTACATTCCATTCCATTCCATTCCATTCCATTCCATTCCATTTCCATTCCCATTCCATTTCCATTCCCGTTCCATTTCCATTCCCGTTTCTTTTCCATTCCCGTTCCATTTCCATTCCAGTTCCATTACCATTCCCGTTCCATTTCCATTCCCGATCCATTTCCATTCCCGTTCCATTTCCATTCCCGTTCCATTTCCATTCCCGTTCCATTACCATTCCCGTTCCATTTCCGTTCCCGTTCCGTTTCCGTTCCCGTTCCATTTCCGTTCCCGTTCCGTTTCCGTTCCCGTTCCATTTCCGTTCTCGTTCCGTTTCCGTTCCCGTTCCATTTCCCTTCCCGTTCCATTTCCGTTCCCGTTCCATTTCCATTCCCGTTCCATTTCCATTCCCTTTCCATTTCCATTTCATTCCATTCCGTTCTGCTCGGGTACATTCCATTCCATTCCATTGCATTCCATTCCGTTCTGCTCCTGTCCATTCCATTCCATTCCAATCCGTTCCATTCCGTTCTACTCGGGTAGATTCCATTCCATTCCATTCCATTCCATTCCATTCCATTCCATTCCATTCCATTCCATTCCATTCCATTCCATTCCATCCCATTCCATTCCATTCCATTCCATTCCATTCAATTCCATCCCATTCCATTCCATTCCATTCCATTCCGTTCTACTCGGGTTGATTCCATTCTATTCCATTCCATTCCATTCGATCCCATTTGATTCCATTCGATTCCATTCAATTCCATTCGATTCCATTCCATTCCACTCCATTCCATTCCATTGAATTCCATTCCATTCCATTCCATTCCATTCCATTCCATTCCATGGAATTCCATTCCATTCCATTCCATTCCATTCCATTCCATGGAATTCCATTCCATTCCATTCCATTCCATTCCATAGAATTCCATTCCATTCCATTCCATTCCACTGAATTCCGTTCCATTCCATTCCATTCCGTTCCGTTCCGTTCCGTTCCGTTCCGTTCTGTTGCGTTCCGTTCCGTTCCGTTGTGTTCCGTTCCGTTCTACTCGGGTTGATTCCATTCTATTCCATTCCATTCCAATCCATTCCATTCCATTCCATTGAATTCCATTCCATTCCATTCCATTCCATTCCATTCCATTCCATTGAATTCCATTCCATTGAATTCCATTCCATTCCATTCCATTCCATTGAATTCCATTCCATTCCATTCCATTCCATGGAATTCCGTTCCATTCCATTCCATTCCGTTCCGTTCCGTCCCGTTCCGTTCCGTTCCGTTCCGTTGCGTTCCGTTCCGTTCTACTCGGGTTGATTCCATTCTACTCCATTCCATTCCATTCGATTCCATTCGATTCCATTCGATTCCACTCCATTCCATTCCATAGAATTCCATTCCATTCCATTCCATTCCATTGAATTCCATTCCATTCCATTCCATTCCATAGAATTCCATTCCATTCCATTCCATTCCATCGAATTCCATTCCATTCCATTCCATTCCATTCCATTCCATTCCATTCCATTCCATTCTACTGGTGTCCATTCCATTCCATTCCATTCCATTCCATTCCATTCCATTCCATTCCATTCCTTTCCATTCCATTGCATTCCATTGCATTCCATTCCATTCCATTCCATTCCATTCCATTCCACTCCACTCCACTCCACTCCACTCCATTCCACTCCACTCCACTCCGGTACATTCCATTCCATTCCATTCCATTCCATTCCATTCCATTCCATTCCGTGCTTCTCGGGTACATTCCGTTCCGTTCCATTCCATTCCATTCCGTTCCAGTGCACTCTACTCCACTCCACTCCACTCCACTCCACTCCGGTACATTCCATTCCATTCCATTCCATTCCATTCCATTCCATTTCCATTCCCATTCCATTTCCATTCCCGTTCCATTTCCATTCCCGTTTCTTTTCCATTCCCGTTCCATTTCCATTCCAGTTCCATTACCATTCCCGTTCCATTTCCATTCCCGATCCATTTCCATTCCCGTTCCTTTTCCATTCCCGTTCCATTTCCATTCCCGTTCCGTTACCATTCCCGTTCCATTTCCGTTCCCGTTCCGTTTCCGTTCCCGTTCCATTTCCGTTCTCGTTCCGTTTCCGTTCCCGTTCCATTTCCATTCCCGTTCCATTTCCGTTCCCGTTCCATTTCCGTTCCCGTTCCGTTTCCGTTCCCGTTCCATTTCCGTTCTCGTTCCGTTTCCGTTCCCGTTCCATTTCCATTCCCGTTCCATTTCCATTTCATTCCATTCCGTTCTGCTCGGGTACATTCCATTCCATTCCATTGCATTCCATTCCGTTCTGCTCCTGTCCATTCCATTCCATTCCATTCCGTTCCATTCCGTTCTACTCGGGTAGATCCCATTCCATTCCATTCCATTCCATTCCATTCCATGGAATTCCATTCCATTCCATTCCATTCCATTCCATTCCATGGAATTTCATTCCATTCCATTCCATTCCATTCCATAGAATTCCATTCCATTCCATTCCATTCCATTCCGTTCCGTTCCGTTCCGTTCCGTTCCGTTGCGTTCCGTTCCGTTGCGTTGTGTTCCGTTCCGTTGTACTCGGGTTGATTCCATTCTATTCCATTCCATTCCAATCCATTCCATTGAATTCCATTCCATTCCATTCCATTCCATGGAATTCCGTTCCATTCCATTCCATTCCGTTCCGTTCCGTCCCGTTCCGTTCCGTTCCGTTCCGTTGCGTTCCGTTCCGTTCTACTCGGGTTGATTCCATTCTATTCCATTCCATTCCATTCAATTCCATTCGATTCCATTCGATTCCACTCCATTCCATTCCATAGAATTCCATTCCATTCCATTCCATTCCATTGAATTCCATTCCATTCCATTCCATTCCATTGAATTCCATTCCATTCCATTCCATTCCATTGAATTCCATTCCATTCCATTCCATTCCATTGAATTCCATTCCATTCCATTCCATTCCATTGAATTCCATTCCATTCCATTCCATTCCATTCCATTCCATTCCATTCCATTCTACTGGTGTCCATTCCATTCCATTCCATTCCATTCCATTCCATTCCATTCCTTTCCATTCCATTGCATTCCATTGCATTCCATTCCATTCCATTCCATTCCATTCCACTCCACTCCACTCCACTCCACTCCATTCCACTCCACTCCACTCCGGTACATTCCATTCCATTCCATTCCATTCCATTCCATTCCATTCCATTCCGTGCTTCTCAGGTACATTCCGTTCCGTTCCATTCCATTCCATTCCATCCCATTCCATTCCGTTCCAGTGCACTCTACTCCACTCCACTCCACTCCACTCCACTCCGGTACATTCCATTCCATTCCATTCCATTCCATTCCATTCCATTTCCATTCCCATTCCATTTCCATTCCCGTTCCATTTCCATTCCCGTTTCTTTTCCATTCCCGTTCCATTTCCATTCCAGTTCCATTACCATTCCCGTTCCATTTCCATTCCCGATCCATTTCCATTCCCGTTCCATTTCCATTCCCGTTCCATTTCCATTCCCGTTCCGTTACCATTCCCGTTCCATTTCCGTTCCCGTTCCGTTTCCGTTCCCGTTCCATTTCCATTCCCGTTCCATTTCCGTTCCCGTTCCGTTTCCGTTCCCGTTCCATTTCCGTTCTCGTTCCGTTTCCGTTCCCGTTCCATTTCCATTCCCGTTCCATTTCCGTTCCCGTTCCATTTCCATTCCCGTTCCATTTCCATTCCCTTTCCATTTCCATTTCATTCCATTCCGTTCTGCTCGGGTACATTCCATTCCATTCCATTGCATTCCATTCCGTTCTGCTCCTGTCCATTCCATTCCATTCCATTCCGTTCCATTCCGTTCTACTCGGGTAGATTCCATTCCATTCCATTCCATTCCATTCCATTCCATTCCATTCCATTCCATTCTACTGGTGTCCATTCCATTCCATTCCATTCCATTCCATTCCATTCCATTCCATTCCATTGCATTCCATTCCATTCCATTCCATTCCGTTCCGTTCTACTCGATTACATTCCATTCAATTCCATTCCATTCCGTTCTACTCGGGTAGATTCCATTCCATTCCATTCCATTCCTTTCCATTCCATTGCATTCCATTGCATTGCATTGCACTCAATTCCATTCCATTCCATTCCATTCCATTCCATTCCAATCCATTCCATTCCATTCCGTTCCGTTCAACTCGGTTACATTCCATTCAATTACATTCCATTCCGTTCTACTCGGTTACATTCCATTCCATTCCATTCCATTCCATTCCAATCCATTCCATTCCATTCCATTCCGTTCTACTCGTGTACATTCCATTCCATTCCATTCCATTCCATTCCATTCCATTCCATTCCATTCCATTCCATTCCATTCCGTTCAACTTTGGTACATTCCATTCCATTCCATTCCATTCCATTCCATTCCATTCCATTCCATTCCATTCCGTTCTACTCAGGTTGATTCCATTCTATTCCATTCCATTCCATTCCATTCCATTCCATTCCATTCCATTCCATTCCATTCCATTCCATTCGATTCCATTCCATTCCATTCCATAGAATTCCATTCCATTCCATTCCATTCCATTCCATTCCACTCCACTCCACTCCACTCCACTCCATTCCACTCCACTCCACTCCGGTACATTCCATTCCATTCCATTCCATTCCATTCCATTCCATTCCATTCCGTGCTTCTCGGGTACATTCCGTTCCGTTCCATTCCATTCCATTCCGTTCCAGTGCACTCTACTCCACTCCACTCCACTCCACTCCACTCCGGTACATTCCATTCCATTCCATTCCATTCCATTCCATTCCATTCCATTTCCATTCCCATTCCATTTCCATTCCCATTCCATTTCCATTCCCGTTTCTTTTCCATTCCCGTTCCATTTCCATTCCAGTTCCATTACCATTCCCGTTCCATTTCCATTCCCGATCCATTTCCATTCCCGTTCCTTTTCCATTCCCGTTCCATTTCCATTCCCGTTCCGTTACCATTCCCGTTCCATTTCCGTTCCCGTTCCGTTTCCGTTCCCGTTCCATTTCCGTTCTCGTTCCGTTTCCGTTCCCGTTCCATTTCCATTCCCGTTCCATTTCCGTTCCCGTTCCATTTCCATTCCCGTTCCATTTCCATTCCCTTTCCATTTCCATTTCATTCCATTCCGTTCTGCTCGGGTACATTCCATTCCATTCCGTTGCATTCCATTCCGTTCTGCTCCTGTCCATTCCATTCCATTCCATTCCGTTCCATTCCGTTCTACTCGGGTAGATTCCATTCCATTCCTTTCCATTCCATTCCATTCCATTCCATTCCATTCCATTCTACTGGTGTCCATTCCATTCCATTCCATTCCATTCCATTCCATTCCATTCCATTACATTCCATTCCATTCCATTCCGTTCTACACGGGTTGATTCCATTCTATTCCATTCCATTCCATTCCATTCCATTCCATTCCATTCCATTCCATGGAATTCCATTCCATTCCATTCCATTCCATTCCATTCCATTGAATTCCATTCCATTCCATTCCATTCCATTCCATTGAATTCCATTCTGTTCCATTCCATTCCATTGAATTCTATTCCATTCCATTCCATTCCATTCCATTCCATTCCATTCCATTGAATTCCATTCCATTCCATTCCATTCCATTCCATACCATTCCATTCCATTCCATTCCATTCCGTTCTACTCGGGTTGATTCCATTCTATTCCATTCCATTCCATTCGATCCCATTTGATTCCATTCGATTCCATTCAATTCAATTCGTTTCCATTCCATTCCACTCCATTCCATTCCATTGAATTCCATTCCATTCCATTCCATTCCATTCCATTCCATTCCATTCCATTGAATTCCATTCCATTCCATTCCATTCCATTCCATTGAATTCCATTCCATTCCATTCCATTCCATTGAATTCCATTCCATTCCATTCCATTCCATTCCATTCCATTCCATTCCATTCTACTGGTGTCCATTCCATTCCATTCCATTCCATTCCATTCCATTCCATTCCACTCCACTCCAATCCACTCCACTCCATTCCACTCCACTCCACTCCGGTACATTCCATTCCATTCCATTCCATTCCATTCCATTCCATTCCATTCCGTGCTTCTCGGGTACATTCCGTTCCGTTCCATTCCATTCCATTCCATTCCATTCCGTTCCAGTGCACTCTACTCCACTCCACTCCACTCCACTCCACTCCGGTACATTCCATTCCATTCCATTCCATTCCATTCCATTCCATTCCATTCCATTTCCATTCCCATTCCATTTCCATTCCCGTTCCATTTCCATTCCCGTTTCTTTTCCATTCCCGTTCCATTTCCATTCCAGTTCCATTACCATTCCCGTTCCATTTCCATTCCCGATCCATTTCCATTCCCGTTCCATTTCCATTCCCGTTCCATTTCCATTCCCGTTCCATTACCATTCCCGTTCCATTTCCGTTCCCGTTCCGTTTCCGTTCCCGTTCCATTTCCGTTCTCGTTCCGTTTCCGTTCCCATTCCATTTCCATTCCCGTTCCATTTCCGTTCCCGTTCCATTTCCATTCCCGTTCCATTTCCATTCCCTTTCCATTTCCATTTCATTCCATTCCGTTCTGCTCGGGTACATTCCATTCCATTCCATTGCATTCCATTCCGTTCTGCTCCTGTCCATTCCATTCCATTCCATTCCGTTCCATTCCGTTCTACTCGGGTAGATTCCATTCCATTCCTTTCCATTCCATTCCATTCCATTCCATTCCATTCCATTCTACTGGTGTCCATTCCATTCCATTCCATTCCATTCCATTCCATTCCATTCCATTGCATTCCATTCCATTCCATTCCATTCCATTCCGTTCCGTTCTACTCGGTTACATTCCATTCAATTCCATTCCATTCCGTTCTACTCGGGTAGATTCCATTCCATTCCATTCCATTCCTTTCCATTCCATTGCATTCCATTGCATTGCATTGCACTCAATTCCATTCCATTCCATTCCATTCCATTCCATTCCATTCCATTCCATTCCGTTCCGTTCAACTCGGTTACATTCCATTCAATTACATTCCATTCCGTTCTACTCGGTTACATTCCATTCCATTCCATTCCATTCCATTCCAATCCATTCCATTCCATTCCATTCCGTTCTACTTTGGTACATTCCATTCCATTCCATTCCATTCCATTCCATTCCATTACATTCCATTCCATTCCATTCCATTCCGTTCTACTCGGGTTGATTCCATTCTATTCCATTCCATTCCATTCCATTCCATTCCATTCCATTCCATTCCATTCCATGGAATTCCATTCCATTCCATTCCATTCCATTCCATTCCATTCCATTGAATTCCATTCCATTCCATTCCATTCCATTCCATTGAATTCCATTCTGTTCCATTCCATTCCATTGAATTCTATTCCATTCCATTCCATTCCATTCCATTCCATTCCATTCCATTCCATTGAATTCCATTCCATTCCATCCCATTCCATTCCATTCCATTCCATTCCGTTCTACTCGGGTTGATTCCATTCTATTCCATTCCATTCCATTCGAACCCATTTGATTCCATTCGATTCCATTCAATTCAATTCGATTCCATTCCATTCCACTCCATTCCATTCCATTGAATTCCATTCCATTCCATTCCATTCCATTCCATTCCATTCCATTCCATTCCATTCCATTCCATTGAATTCCATTCCATTCCATTCCATTCCATTCCATTGAATTCCATTCCATTCCATTCCATTCCATTGAATTCCATTCCATTCCATTCCATTCCATTCCATTCCATTCCATTCCATTCCATTCTACTGGTGTCCATTCCATTCCATTCCATTCCATTCCATTCCATTCCTTTCCATTCCATTGCATTCCATTGCATTCCATTCCATTCCATTCCATTCCATTCCATTCCATTCCACTCCACTCCACTCCACTCCACTCCATTCCACTCCACTCCACTCCGGTACATTCCATTCCATTCCATTCCATTCCATTCCATTCCATTCCATTCCATTCCGTGCTTCTCGGGTACATTCCGTTCCGTTCCATTCCATTCCATTCCATTCCATTCCGTTCCAGTGCACTCTACTCCACTCCACTCCACTCCACTCCACTCCGGTACATTCCATTCCATTCCATTCCATTCCATTCCATTCCATTTCCATTCCCATTCCATTTCCATTCCCGTTCCATTTCCATTCCCGTTTCTTTTCCATTCCCGTTCCATTTCCATTCCAGTTCCATTACCATTCCCGTTCCATTTCCATTCCCGACCCATTTCCATTCCCGTTCCATTTCCATTCCCGTTCCATTTCCATTCCCGTTCCATTACCATTCCCGTTCCATTTCCGTTCCCGTTCCGTTTCCGTTCCCGTTCCATTTCCGTTCCCGTTCCGTTTCCGTTCCCGTTCCATTTCCGTTCTCGTTCCGTTTCCGTTCCCGTTCCATTTCCATTCCCGTTCCATTTCCGTTCCCGTTCCATTTCCATTCCCGTTCCATTTCCATTCCCTTTCCATTTCCATTTCATTCCATTCCGTTCTGCTCGGGTACATTCCATTCCATTCCATTGCATTCCATTCCGTTCTGCTCCTGTCCATTCCATTCCATTCCAATCCGTTCCATTCCGTTCTACTCGGGTAGATCCCATTCCATTCCATTCCATTCCATTCCATTCCATTCCATTCCATTCCATTCCATTCCATTCCATCCCATTCCATTCCATTCCATTCCGTTCCATTCAATTCCATCCCATTCCATTCCATTCCATTCCATTCCGTTCTACTCGGGTTGATTCCATTCTATTCCATTCCATTCCATTCGATCCCATTTGATTCCATTCGATTCCATTCAATTCCATTCGATTCCATTCCATTCCACTCCATTCCATTCCATTGAATTCCATTCCATTCCATTCCATTCCATTCCATTCCATTCCATGGAATTCCATTCCATTCCATTCCATTCCATTCCATTCCATGGAATTCCATTCCATTCCATTCCATTCCATTCCATAGAATTCCATTCCATTCCATTCCATTCCACTGAATTCCGTTCCATTCCATTCCATTCCGTTCCGTTCCGTTCCGTTCCGTTCTGTTGCGTTCCGTTCCGTTCCGTTGTGTTCCGTTCCGTTCTACTCGGGTTGATTCCATTCTATTCCATTCCATTCCAATCCATTCCATTCCATTCCACTGAATTCCATTCCATTCCATTCCATTCCATTCCATTCCATTCCATTGAATTCCATTCCATTGAATTCCATTCCATTCCATTCCATTCCATTGAATTCCATTCCATTCCATTCCATTCCATGGAATTCCGTTCCATTCCATTCCATTCCGTTCCGTTCCGTCCCGTTCCGTTCCGTTCCGTTCCGTTGCGTTCCGTTCCGTTCTACTCGGGTTGATTCCATTCTACTCCATTCCATTCCATTCGATTCCATTCGATTCCATTCGATTCCACTCCATTCCATTCCATAGAATTCCATTCCATTCCATTCCATTCCATTGAATTCCATTCCATTCCATTCCATTCCATAGAATTCCATTCCATTCCATTCCATTCCATCGAATTCCATTCCATTCCATTCCATTCCATTCCATTCCATTCCATTCCATTCCATTCTACTGGTGTCCATTCCATTCCATTCCATTCCATTCCATTCCATTCCATTCCATTCCATTCCTTTCCATTCCATTGCATTCCATTGCATTCCATTCCATTCCATTCCATTCCATTCCATTCCACTCCACTCCACTCCACTCCACTCCATTCCACTCCACTCCACTCCGGTACATTCCATTCCATTCCATTCCATTCCATTCCATTCCATTCCATTCCGTGCTTCTCGGGTACATTCCGTTCCGTTCCATTCCATTCCATTCCGTTCCAGTGCACTCTACTCCACTCCACTCCACTCCACTCCACTCCGGTACATTCCATTCCATTCCATTCCATTCCATTCCATTCCATTTCCATTCCCATTCCATTTCCATTCCCGTTCCATTTCCATTCCCGTTTCTTTTCCATTCCCGTTCCATTTCCATTCCAGTTCCATTACCATTCCCGTTCCATTTCCATTCCCGATCCATTTCCATTCCCGTTCCTTTTCCATTCCCGTTCCATTTCCATTCCCGTTCCGTTACCATTCCCGTTCCATTTCCGTTCCCGTTCCGTTTCCGTTCCCGTTCCATTTCCGTTCTCGTTCTGTTTCCGTTCCCGTTCCATTTCCATTCCCGTTCCATTTCCGTTCCCGTTCCATTTCCGTTCCCGTTCCGTTTCCGTTCCCGTTCCATTTCCGTTCTCGTTCCGTTTCCGTTCCCGTTCCATTTCCATTCCCGTTCCATTTCCATTTCATTCCATTCCGTTCTGCTCGGGTACATTCCATTCCATTCCATTGCATTCCATTCCGTTCTGCTCCTGTCCATTCCATTCCATTCCATTCCGTTCCATTCCGTTCTACTCGGGTAGATCCCATTCCATTCCATTCCATTCCATTCCATTCCATGGAATTCCATTCCATTCCATTCCATTCCATTCCATTCCATGGAATTCCATTCCATTCCATTCCATTCCATTCCATAGAATTCCATTCCATTCCATTCCATTCCATTCCGTTCCGTTCCGTTCCGTTCCGTTCCGTTCCGTTGCGTTCCGTTCCGTTGCGTTGTGTTCCGTTCCGTTCTACTCGGGTTGATTCCATTCTATTCCATTCCATTCCAATCCATTCCATTGAATTCCATTCCATTCCATTCCATTCCATGGAATTCCGTTCCATTCCATTCCATTCCGTTCCGTTCCGTCCCGTTCCGTTCCGTTCCGTTCCGTTGCGTTCCGTTCCGTTCTACTCGGGTTGATTCCATTCTATTCCATTCCATTCCATTCAATTCCATTCGATTCCATTCGATTCCACTCCATTCCATTCCATAGAATTCCATTCCATTCCATTCCATTCCATTGAATTCCATTCCATTCCATTCCATTCCATTGAATTCCATTCCATTCCATTCCATTCCATTGAATTCCATTCCATTCCATTCCATTCCATTCCATTCCATTCCATTCCATTCCATTCTACTGGTGTCCATTCCATTCCATTCCATTCCATTCCATTCCATTCCATTCCTTTCCATTCCATTGCATTCCATTGCATTCCATTCCATTCCATTCCATTCCATTCCACTCCACTCCACTCCACTCCACTCCATTCCACTCCACTCCACTCCGGTACATTCCATTCCATTCCATTCCATTCCATTCCATTCCATTCCATTCCGTGCTTCTCAGGTACATTCCGTTCCGTTCCATTCCATTCCATTCCATCCCATTCCATTCCGTTCCAGTGCACTCTACTCCACTCCACTCCACTCCACTCCACTCCGGTACATTCCATTCCATTCCATTCCATTCCATTCCATTCCATTTCCATTCCCATTCCATTTCCATTCCCGTTCCATTTCCATTCCCGTTTCTTTTCCATTCCCGTTCCATTTCCATTCCAGTTCCATTACCATTCCCGTTCCATTTCCATTCCCGATCCATTTCCATTCCCGTTCCATTTCCATTCCCGTTCCATTTCCATTCCCGTTCCGTTACCATTCCCGTTCCATTTCCGTTCCCGTTCCGTTTCCGTTCCCGTTCCATTTCCATTCCCGTTCCATTTCCGTTCCCGTTCCGTTACCGTTCCCGTTCCATTTCCGTTCTCGTTCCGTTTCCGTTCCCGTTCCATTTCCATTCCCGTTCCATTTCCGTTCCCGTTCCATTTCCATTCCCGTTCCATTTCCATTCCCTTTCCATTTCCATTTCATTCCATTCCGTTCTGCTCGGGTACATTCCATTCCATTCCATTGCATTCCATTCCGTTCTGCTCCTGTCCATTCCATTCCATTCCATTCCGTTCCATTCCGTTCTACTCGGGTAGATTCCATTCCATTCCATTCCATTCCATTCCATTCCATTCCATTCCATTCCATTCTACTGGTGTCCATTCCATTCCATTCCATTCCATTCCATTCCATTCCATTCCATTGCATTCCATTCCATTCCATTCCATTCCGTTCCGTTCTACTCGATTACATTCCATTCAATTCCATTCCATTCCGTTCTACTCGGGTAGATTCCATTCCATTCCATTCCATTCCTTTCCATTCCATTGCATTCCATTGCATTGCATTGCACTCAATTCCATTCCATTCCATTCCATTCCATTCCATTCCAATCCATTCCATTCCATTCCGTTCCGTTCAACTCGGTTACATTCCATTCAATTACATTCCATTCCGTTCTACTCGGTTACATTCCATTCCATTCCATTCCATTCCATTCCAATCCATTCCATTCCATTCCATTCCGTTCTACTCGTGTACATTCCATTCCATTCCATTCCATTCCATTCCATTCCATTCCATTCCATTCCATTCCATTCCATTCCGTTCTACTTTGGTACATTCCATTCCATTCCATTCCATTCCATTCCATTCCATTCCATTCCATTCCGTTCTACTCAGGTTGATTCCATTCTATTCCATTCCATTCCATTCCATTCCATTCCATTCCATTCCATTCCATTCCATTCCATTCGATTCCATTCCATTCCATTCCATAGAATTCCATTCCATTCCATTCCATTCCATGGAATTCCATGGAATTCCATTCCATTCCATGGAATTCCATTCCATTCCATTCCATTCCATTCCATTCCATTCCATTCCATTCCATTGAATTCCATTCCATTCCATTCCATTCCATTGAATTCCATTCCGTTCCATTCCATTCCATTGAATTCCATTCCATTCCATTCCATTCCATTCCATTCCATTCCATTCCATTCCATTCCATCCCATTCCATTCCATTCCATTCCATTCCATTCCATTCCATCCCATTCCATTCCATTCCATTCCATTCCGTTCTACTCGGGTTGATTCCATTCTATTCCATTCCATTCCATTCGATCCCATTTGATTCCATTCGATTCCATTCAATTCCATTCGATTCCATTCCATTCCACTCCATTCCATTCCATTGAATTCCATTCCATTCCATTCCATTCCATTCCATTCCATTCCATGGAATTCCATTCCATTCCATTCCATTCCATTCCATTCCATGGAATTCCATTCCATTCCATTCCATTCCATTCCATAGAATTCCATTCCATTCCATTCCATTCCACTGAATTCCGTTCCATTCCATTCCATTCCGTTCCGTTCCGTTCCGTTCCGTTCCGTTCTGTTGCGTTCCGTTCCGTTCCGTTGTGTTCCGTTCCGTTCTACTCGGGTTGATTCCATTCTATTCCATTCCATTCCAATCCATTCCATTCCATTCCATTGAATTCCATTCCATTCCATTCCATTCCATTCCATTCCATTCCATTCCATTCCATTGAATTCCATTCCATTCCATTCCATTCCATTCCATTCCATTCCATTGAATTCCATTCCATTCCATTCCATTCCATGGAATTCCGTTCCATTCCATTCCGTTCCGTTCCGTCCCGTTCCGTTCCGTTCCGTTCCGTTCCGTTGCGTTCCGTTCTACTCGGGTTGATTCCATTCTATTCCATTCCATTCCATTCGATTCCATTCGATTCCATTCGATTCCACTCCATTCCATTCCATAGAATTCCATTCCATTCCATTCCATTCCATTGAATTCCATTCCATTCCATTCCATTCCATAGAATTCCATTCCATTCCATTCCATTCCATTGAATTCCATTCCATTCCATTCCATTCCATTCCATTCCATTCCATTCCATTCCATTCCATTCCATTCTACTGGTGTCCATTCCATTCCATTCCATTCCATTCCATTCCATTCCATTCCATTCCATTCCATTCCTTTCCATTCCATTGGATTCCATTGCATTCCATTCCATTCCATTCCATTCCATTCCATTCCATTCCACTCCACTCCACTCCACTCCACTCCATTCCACTCCACTCCACTCCGGTACATTCCATTCCATTCCATTCCATTCCATTCCATTCCATTCCATTCCATTCCGTGCTTCTCGGGTACATTCCGTTCCGTTCCATTCCATTCCATTCCGTTCCAGTGCACTCTAATCCACTCCACTCCACTCCCCTCCACTCCGGTACATTCCATTCCATTCCATTCCATTCCATTCCATTCCATTTCCATTCCCATTCCATTTCCATTCCCGTTCCATTTCCATTCCCGTTTCTTTTCCATTCCCGTTCCATTTCCATTCCAGTTCCATTACCATTCCCGTTCCATTTCCATTCCCGATCCATTTCCATTCCCGTTCCTTTTCCATTCCCGTTCCATTTCCATTCCCGTTCCGTTACCATTCCCGTTCCATTTCCGTTCCCGTTCCGTTTCCGTTCCCGTTCCATTTCCGTTCTCGTTCCGTTTCCGTTCCCGTTCCATTTCCATTCCCGTTCCATTTCCGTTCCCGTTCCATTTCCATTCCCGTTCCATTTCCATTCCCTTCCCATTTCCATTTCATTCCATTCCGTTCTGCTCGGGTACATTCCATTCCATTCCATTGCATTCCATTCCGTTCTGCTCCTGTCCATTCCATTCCATTCCATTCCGTTCCATTCCGTTCTACTCGGGTAGATCCCATTCCATTCCATTCCATTCCATTCCATTCCATTCCATTCCATGGAATTCCATTCCATTCCATTCCATTCCATGGAATTCCATTCCATTCCATTCCATTCCATTCCATTCCATTCCATTCCATTCCGTTCTACTCGGGTTGATTCCATTCTATTCCATTCCATTCCATTCGATCCCATTTGATTCCATTCGATTCCATTCAATTCCATTCGATTCCATTCCATTCCACTCCATTCCATTCCATTGAATTCCATTCCATTCCATTCCATTCCATTCCATTCCATTCCATTCCATTCCATTCCATAGAATTCCATTCCATTCCATTCCATTCCATTGAATTCCGTTCCATTCCATTCCACTCCGTTCCGTTCCGTTCCGTTCCGTTCCGTTGCGTTCCGTTCCGTTGCGTTGTGTTCCATTCCGTTCTACTCGGGTTGATTCCATTCTATTCCATTCCATTCCAATCCATTCCATTGAATTCCATTCCATTCCATTCCATTCCATGGAATTCCGTTCCATTCCATTCCATTCCGTTCCGTTCCGTCCCGTTCCGTTCCGTTCCGTTCCGTTGCGTTCCGTTCCGTTCTACTCGGGTTGATTCCATTCTATTCCATTCCATTCCATTCGATTCCATTCGATTCCATTCGATTCCACTCCATTCCATTCCATAGAATTCCATTCCATTCCATTCCATTCCATTGAATTCCATTCCATTCCATTCCATTCCATTGAATTCCATTCCATTCCATTCCATTCCATTGAATTCCATTCCATTCCATTCCATTCCATTCCATTCCATTCCATTCCATTCCATTCCATTCTACTGGTGTCCATTCCATTCCATTCCATTCCATTCCATTCCATTCCATTCCTTTCCATTCCATTGCATTCCATTGCATTCCATTCCATTCCATTCCATTCCATTCCACTCCACTCCACTCCACTCCACTCCATTCCACTCCACTCCACTCCGGTACATTCCATTCCATTCCATTCCATTCCATTCCATTCCATTCCGTGCTTCTCAGGTACATTCCGTTCCGTTCCATTCCATTCCATTCCATCCCATTCCATTCCGTTCCAGTGCACTCTACTCCACTCCACTCCACTCCACTCCACTCCGGTACATTCCATTCCATTCCATTCCATTCCATTCCATTCCATTTCCATTCCCATTCCATTTCCATTCCCGTTCCATTTCCATTCCCGTTTCTTTTCCATTCCCGTTCCATTTCCATTCCAGTTCCATTACCATTCCCGTTCCATTTCCATTCCCGATCCATTTCCATTCCCGTTCCATTTCCATTCCCGTTCCATTTCCATTCCCGTTCCGTTACCATTCCCGTTCCATTTCCGTTCCCGTTCCGTTTCCGTTCCCGTTCCATTTCCGTTCTCGTTCCGTTTCCGTTCCCGTTCCATTTCCATTCCCGTTCCATTTCCGTTCCCGTTCCATTTCCATTCCCGTTCCATTTCCATTCCCTTTCCATTTCCATTTCATTCCATTCCGTTCTGCTCGGGTACATTCCATTCCATTCCATTGCATTCCATTCCGTTCTGCTCCTGTCCATTCCATTCCATTCCATTCCGTTCCATTCCGTTCTACTCGGGTAGATTCCATTCCATTCCATTCCATTCCATTCCATTCCATTCCATTCCATTCCATTCTACTGGTGTCCATTCCATTCCATTCCATTCCATTCCATTCCATTCCATTCCATTCCATTGCATTCCATTCCATTCCATTCCATTCCGTTCCGTTCTACTCGATTACATTCCATTCAATTCCATTCCATTCCGTTCTACTCGGGTAGATTCCATTCCATTCCATTCCATTCCTTTCCATTCCATTGCATTCCATTGCATTGCATTGCACTCAATTCCATTCCATTCCATTCCATTCCATTCCATTCCATTCCATTCCATTCCGTTCCGTTCAACTCGGTTACATTCCATTCAATTACATTCCATTCCGTTCTACTCGGTTACATTCCATTCCATTCCATTCCATTCCATTCCAATCCATTCCATTCCATTCCATTCCGTTCTACTCGTGTACATTCCATTCCATTCCATTCCATTCCATTCCATTCCATTCCATTCCATTCCATTCCATTCCATTCCATTCCATTCCGTTCTACTTTGGTACATTCCATTCCATTCCATTCCATTCCATTCCATTCCATTCCATTCCATTCCATTCCATTCCGTTCTACTCAGGTTGATTCCATTCTATTCCATTCCATTCCATTTCATTCCATTCCATTCCATTCCATTCCATTCGATTCCATTCCATTCCATTCCATTGAATTCCTTTCCATTCCATTCCATTCCATGGAATTCCATTCCATTCCATTCCATTCCATGGAATTCCATTCCATTCCATTCCATTCCATGGAATTCCATTCCATTCCATTCCATGGAATTCCATTCCATTCCATTCCATTCCATTCCATTCCATTCCATTCCATTCCTTTCCATTCCATTGCATTCCATTGCATTCCATTCCATTCCATTCCATTCCATTCCATTCCATTCCATTCCATTCCACTCCACACCACTCCACTCCACTCCATTCCACTCCACTCCACTCCGGTACATTCCATTCCATTCCATTCCATTCCATTCCATTCCATTCCGTGATTCTCAGGTACATTCCGTTCCGTTCCATTCCTTTCCATTCCATTCCATTCCGTTCCAGTGCACTCTACTCCACTCCACTCCACTCCACTCCACTCCGGTACATTCCATTCCATTCCATTCCATTCCATTTCCATTCCCATTCCATTTCCGTTCCCGTTCCATTTCCGTTCTCGTTCCGTTTCCGTTCCCGTTCCATTTCCATTCCCGTTCCATTTCCGTTCCCGTTCCATTTCCATTCCCGTTCCATTTCCATTCCCTTCCCATTTCCATTTCATTCCATTCCGTTCTGCTCGGGTACATTCCATTCCATTCCATTGCATTCCATTCCGTTCTGCTCCTGTCCATTCCATTCCATTCCATTCCGTTCCATTCCGTTCTACTCGGGTAGATCCCATTCCATTCCATTCCATTCCATTCCATTCCATTCCATTCCATGGAATTCCATTCCATTCCATTCCATTCCATTCCATTCCATTCCATTCCGTTCTACTCGGGTTGATTCCATTCTATTCCATTCCATTCCATTCGATCCCATTTGATTCCATTCGATTCCATTCAATTCCATTCGATTCCATTCCATTCCACTCCATTCCATTCCATAGAATTCCATTCCATTCCATTCCATTCCATTCCATTCCATTCCATTCCATGGAATTCCATTCCATTCCATTCCATTCCATTCCATTCCATTCCATAGAATTCCATTCCATTCCATTCCATTCCATTGAATTCCGTTCCATTCCATTCCATTCCGTTCCGTTCCGTTCCGTTCCGTTCCGTTGCGTTCCGTTCCGTTGCGTTGTGTTCCATTCCGTTCTACTCGGGTTGATTCCATTCTATTCCATTCCATTCCAATCCATTCCATTGAATTCCATTCCATTCCATTCCATTCCATGGAATTCCGTTCCATTCCATTCCATTCCGTTCCGTTCCGTCCCGTTCCGTTCCGTTCCGTTCCGTTGCGTTCCGTTCCGTTCTACTCGGGTTGATTCCATTCTATTCCATTCCATTCCATTCGATTCCATTCGATTCCATTCGATTCCACTCCATTCCATTCCATAGAATTCCATTCCATTCCATTCCATTCCATTGAATTCCATTCCATTCCATTCCATTCCATTGAATTCCATTCCATTCCATTCCATTCCATTGAATTCCATTCCATTCCATTCCATTCCATTCCATTCCATTCCATTCCATTCCATTCTACTGGTGTCCATTCCATTCCATTCCATTCCATTCCATTCCATTCCATTCCTTTCCATTCCATTGCATTCCATTGCATTCCATTCCATTCCATTCCATTCCATTCCACTCCACTCCACTCCACTCCACTCCATTCCACTCCACTCCACTCCGGTACATTCCATTCCATTCCATTCCGTGCTTCTCAGGTACATTCCGTTCCGTTCCATTCCATTCCATTCCATCCCATTCCATTCCATTTCCATTCCCATTCCATTTCCATTCCCGTTCCATTTCCATTCCCGTTTCTTTTCCATTCCCGTTCCATTTCTATTCCAGTTCCATTACCATTCCCGTTCCATTTCCATTCCCGATCCATTTCCATTCCCGTTCCATTTCCATTCCCGTTCCATTTCCATTCCCGTTCCGTTACCATTCCCGATCCATTTCCGTTCCCGTTCCGTTTCCGTTCCCGTTCCATTTCCGTTCTCGTTCCGTTTCCGTTCCCGTTCCATTTCCATTCCCGTTCCATTTCCGTTCCCGTTCCATTTCCATTCCCGTTCCATTTCCATTCCCTTTCCATTTGCATTTCATTCCATTCCGTTCTGCTCGGGTACATTCCATTCCATTCCATTGCATTCCATTCCGTTCTGCTCCTGTCCATTCCATTCCATTCCATTCCGTTCCATTCCGTTCTACTCGGGTAGATTCCATTCCATTCCTTTCCATTCCATTCCATTCCATTCCATTCCATTCCATTCTACTGGTGTCCATTCCATTCCATTCCATTCCATTCCATTCCATTCCATTCCATTGCATTCCATTCCATTCCATTCCATTCCATTCCGTTCCGTTCTACTCGGTTACATTCCATTCAATTCCATTCCATTCCGTTCTACTCGGGTAGATTCCATTCCATTCCATTCCATTCCTTTCCATTCCATTGCATTCCATTGCATTGCATTGCACTCAATTCCATTCCATTCCATTCCATTCCATTCCATTCCATTCCATTCCATTCCGTTCCGTTCAACTCGGTTACATTCCATTCAATTACATTCCATTCCGTTCTACTCGGTTACATTCCATTCCATTCCATTCCATTCCATTCCAATCCATTCCATTCCATTCCATTCCGTTCTACTTTGGTACATTCCATTCCATTCCATTCCATTCCATTCCATTCCATTACATTACATTCCATTCCATTCCATTCCGTTCTACTCGGGTTGATTCCATTCTATTCCATTCCATTCCATTCCATTCCATTCCATTCCATTCCATTCCATTCCATTCCATTGAATTCCATTCCATTCCATTCCATTCCATTCCATTGAATTCCATTCTGTTCCATTCCATTCCATTGAATTCTATTCCATTCCATTCCATTCCATTCCATTCCATTCCATTGAATTCCATTCCATTCCATCCCATTCCATTC
Source organism: Gorilla gorilla gorilla (assembly GCF_029281585.2). Taxonomy (NCBI): domain Eukaryota; kingdom Metazoa; phylum Chordata; class Mammalia; order Primates; family Hominidae; genus Gorilla; species Gorilla gorilla. Next base: position 9,507,179 of record NC_073240.2, on the reverse strand, counting down.
CATTCCATTCCATTCCGTTCTACTCGGGTTGATTCCATTCTATTCCATTCCATTCCATTCGAACCCATTTGATTCCATTCGATTCCATTCAATTCAATTCGATTCCATTCCATTCCACTCCATTCCATTCCATTGAATTCCATTCCATTCCATTCCATTCCATTCCATTCCATTACATTCCATTCCATTCCATTCCATTGAATTCCATTCCATTCCATTCCATTCCATTCCATTGAATTCCATTCCATTCCATTCCATTCCATTGAATTCCATTCCATTCCATTCCATTCCATTCCATTCCATTCCATTCCATTCTACTGGTGTCCATTCCATTCCATTCCATTCCATTCCATTCCATTCCTTTCCATTCCATTGCATTCCATTGCATTCCATTCCATTCCATTCCATTCCATTCCATTCCATTCCACTCCACTCCACTCCACTCCACTCCATTCCACTCCACTCCACTCCGGTACATTCCATTCCATTCCATTCCATTCCATTCCATTCCATTCCATTCCATTCCGTGCTTCTCGGGTACATTCCGTTCCGTTCCATTCCATTCCATTCCATTCCATTCCGTTCCAGTGCACTCTACTCCACTCCACTCCACTCCACTCCACTCCGGTACATTCCATTCCATTCCATTCCATTCCATTCCATTCCATTTCCATTCCCATTCCATTTCCATTCCCGTTCCATTTCCATTCCCGTTTCTTTTCCATTCCCGTTCCATTTCCATTCCAGTTCCATTACCATTCCCGTTCCATTTCCATTCCCGATCCATTTCCATTCCCGTTCCATTTCCATTCCCGTTCCATTTCCATTCCCGTTCCATTACCATTCCCGTTCCATTTCCGTTCCCGTTCCGTTTCCGTTCCCGTTCCATTTCCGTTCCCGTTCCGTTTCCGTTCCCGTTCCATTTCCGTTCTCGTTCCGTTTCCGTTCCCGTTCCATTTCCATTCCCGTTCCATTTCCGTTCCCGTTCCATTTCCATTCCCGTTCCATTTCCATTCCCTTTCCATTTCCATTTCATTCCATTCCGTTCTGCTCGGGTACATTCCATTCCATTCCATTGCATTCCATTCCGTTCTGCTCCTGTCCATTCCATTCCATTCCAATCCGTTCCATTCCGTTCTACTCGGGTAGATTCCATTCCATTCCATTACATTCCATTCCATTCCATTCCATTCCATTCCATTCCATTCCATTCCATTCCATTCCATTCCATTCCATCCCATTCCATTCCATTCCATTCCATTCCATTCAATTCCATCCCATTCCATTCCATTCCATTCCATTCCGTTCTACTCGGGTTGATTCCATTCTATTCCATTCCATTCCATTCGATCCCATTTGATTCCATTCGATTCCATTCAATTCCATTCGATTCCATTCCATTCCACTCCATTCCATTCCATTGAATTCCATTCCATTCCATTCCATTCCATTCCACTCCATTCCATGGAATTCCATTCCATTCCATTCCATTCCATTCCATTCCATGGAATTCCATTCCATTCCATTCCATTCCATTCCATAGAATTCCATTCCATTCCATTCCATTCCACTGAATTCCGTTCCATTCCATTCCATTCCGTTCCGTTCCGTTCCGTTCCGTTCTGTTGCGTTCCGTTCCGTTCCGTTGTGTTCCGTTCCGTTCTACTCGGGTTGATTCCATTCTATTCCATTCCATTCCAATCCATTCCATTCCATTCCATTGAATTCCATTCCATTCCATTCCATTCCATTCCATTCCATTCCATTGAATTCCATTCCATTGAATTCCATTCCATTCCATTCCATTCCATTGAATTCCATTCCATTCCATTCCATTCCATGGAATTCCGTTCCATTCCATTCCATTCCGTTCCGTTCCGTCCCGTTCCGTTCCGTTCCGTTCCGTTGCGTTCCGTTCCGTTCTACTCGGGTTGATTCCATTCTACTCCATTCCATTCCATTCGATTCCATTCGATTCCATTCGATTCCACTCCATTCCATTCCATAGAATTCCATTCCATTCCATTCCATTCCATTGAATTCCATTCCATTCCATTCCATTCCATAGAATTCCATTCCATTCCATTCCATTCCATCGAATTCCATTCCATTCCATTCCATTCCATTCCATTCCATTCCATTCCATTCCATTCTACTGGTGTCCATTCCATTCCATTCCATTCCATTCCATTCCATTCCATTCCATTCCATTCCTTTCCATTCCATTGCATTCCATTGCATTCCATTCCATTCCATTCCATTCCATTCCATTCCACTCCACTCCACTCCACTCCACTCCATTCCACTCCACTCCACTCCGGTACATTCCATTCCATTCCATTCCATTCCATTCCATTCCATTCCATTCCGTGCTTCTCGGGTACATTCCGTTCCGTTCCATTCCATTCCATTCCGTTCCAGTGCACTCTACTCCACTCCACTCCACTCCACTCCACTCCGGTACATTCCATTCCATTCCATTCCATTCCATTCCATTCCATTTCCATTCCCATTCCATTTCCATTCCCGTTCCATTTCCATTCCCGTTTCTTTTCCATTCCCGTTCCATTTCCATTCCAGTTCCATTACCATTCCCGTTCCATTTCCATTCCCGATCCATTTCCATTCCCGTTCCTTTTCCATTCCCGTTCCATTTCCATTCCCGTTCCGTTACCATTCCCGTTCCATTTCCGTTCCCGTTCCGTTTCCGTTCCCGTTCCATTTCCGTTCTCGTTCCGTTTCCGTTCCCGTTCCATTTCCATTCCCGTTCCATTTCCGTTCCCGTTCCATTTCCGTTCCCGTTCCGTTTCCGTTCCCGTTCCATTTCCGTTCTCGTTCCGTTTCCGTTCCCGTTCCATTTCCATTCCCGTTCCATTTCCATTTCATTCCATTCCGTTCTGCTCGGGTACATTCCATTCCATTCCATTGCATTCCATTCCGTTCTGCTCCTGTCCATTCCATTCCATTCCATTCCGTTCCATTCCGTGCTACTCGGGTAGATCCCATTCCATTCCATTCCATTCCATTCCATTCCATGGAATTCCATTCCATTCCATTCCATTCCATTCCATTCCATGGAATTCCATTCCATTCCATTCCATTCCATTCCATAGAATTCCATTCCATTCCATTCCATTCCATTCCATTCCGTTCCGTTCCGTTCCGTTCCGTTCCGTTGCGTTCCGTTCCGTTGCGTTGTGTTCCGTTCCGTTCTACTCGGGTTGATTCCATTCTATTCCATTCCATTCCAATCCATTCCATTGAATTCCATTCCATTCCATTCCATTCCATGGAATTCCGTTCCATTCCATTCCATTCCGTTCCGTTCCGTCCCGTTCCGTTCCGTTCCGTTCCGTTGCGTTCCGTTCCGTTCTACTCGGGTTGATTCCATTCTATTCCATTCCATTCCATTCAATTCCATTCGATTCCATTCGATTCCACTCCATTCCATTCCATAGAATTCCATTCCATTCCATTCCATTCCATTGAATTCCATTCCATTCCATTCCATTCCATTGAATTCCATTCCATTCCATTCCATTCCATTGAATTCCATTCCATTCCATTCCATTCCATTCCATTCCATTCCATTCCATTCCATTCTACTGGTGTCCATTCCATTCCATTCCATTCCATTCCATTCCTTTCCATTCCATTGCATTCCATTGCATTCCATTCCATTCCATTCCATTCCATTCCACTCCACTCCACTCCACTCCACTCCATTCCACTCCACTCCACTCCGGTACATTCCATTCCATTCCATTCCATTCCATTCCATTCCATTCCATTCCGTGCTTCTCAGGTACATTCCGTTCCGTTCCATTCCATTCCATTCCATCCCATTCCATTCCGTTCCAGTGCACTCTACTCCACTCCACTCCACTCCACTCCACTCCGGTACATTCCATTCCATTCCATTCCATTCCATTCCATTCCATTTCCATTCCCATTCCATTTCCATTCCCGTTCCATTTCCATTCCCGTTTCTTTTCCATTCCCGTTCCATTTCCATTCCAGTTCCATTACCATTCCCGTTCCATTTCCATTCCCGATCCATTTCCATTCCCGTTCCATTTCCATTCCCGTTCCATTTCCATTCCCGTTCCGTTACCATTCCCGTTCCATTTCCGTTCCCGTTCCGTTTCCGTTCCCGTTCCATTTCCATTCCCGTTCCATTTCCGTTCCCGTTCCGTTACCGTTCCCGTTCCATTTCCGTTCTCGTTCCGTTTCCGTTCCCGTTCCATTTCCATTCCCGTTCCATTTCCGTTCCCGTTCCATTTCCATTCCCGTTCCATTTCCATTCCCTTTCCATTTCCATTTCATTCCATTCCGTTCTGCTCGGGTACATTCCATTCCATTCCATTGCATTCCATTCCGTTCTGCTCCTGTCCATTCCATTCCATTCCATTCCGTTCCATTCCGTTCTACTCGGGTAGATTCCATTCCATTCCATTCCATTCCATTCCATTCCATTCCATTCCATTCCATTCCATTCTACTGGTGTCCATTCCATTCCATTCCATTCCATTCCATTCCATTCCATTCCATTGCATTCCATTCCATTCCATTCCATTCCGTTCCGTTCTACTCGATTACATTCCATTCAATTCCATTCCATTCCGTTCTACTCGGGTAGATTCCATTCCATTCCATTCCATTCCTTTCCATTCCATTGCATTCCATTGCATTGCATTGCACTCAATTCCATTCCATTCCATTCCATTCCATTCCATTCCAATCCATTCCATTCCATTCCGTTCCGTTCAACTCGGTTACATTCCATTCAATTACATTCCATTCCGTTCTACTCGGTTACATTCCATTCCATTCCATTCCATTCCATTCCAATCCATTCCATTCCATTCCATTCCGTTCTACTCGTGTACATTCCATTCCATTCCATTCCATTCCATTCCATTCCATTCCATTCCATTCCATTCCATTCCATTCCGTTCTACTTTGGTACATTCCATTCCATTCCATTCCATTCCATTCCATTCCATTCCATTCCATTCCATTCCGTTCTACTCAGGTTGATTCCATTCTATTCCATTCCATTCCATTCCATTCCATTCCATTCCATTCCATTCCATTCCATTCGATTCCATTCCATTCCATTCCATAGAATTCCATTCCATTCCATTCCATTCCATGGAATTCCATGGAATTCCATTCCATTCCATGGAATTCCATTCCATTCCATTCCATTCCATTCCATTCCATTCCATTCCATTCCATTGAATTCCATTCCATTCCATTCCATTCCATTCCATTGAATTCCATTCCGTTCCATTCCATTCCATTGAATTCCATTCCATTCCATTCCATTCCATTCCATTCCATTCCATTCCATTCCATCCCATTCCATTCCATTCCATTCCATTCCATTCCATTCCATCCCATTCCATTCCATTCCATTCCATTCCGTTCTACTCGGGTTGATTCCATTCTATTCCATTCCATTCCATTCGATCCCATTTGATTCCATTCGATTCCATTCAATTCCATTCGATTCCATTCCATTCCACTCCATTCCATTCCATTGAATTCCATTCCATTCCATTCCATTCCATTCCATTCCATTCCATGGAATTCCATTCCATTCCATTCCATTCCATTCCATTCCATGGAATTCCATTCCATTCCATTCCATTCCATTCCATAGAATTCCATTCCATTCCATTCCATTCCACTGAATTCCGTTCCATTCCATTCCATTCCGTTCCGTTCCGTTCCGTTCCGTTCCGTTCTGTTGCGTTCCGTTCCGTTCCGTTGTGTTCCGTTCCGTTCTACTCGGGTTGATTCCATTCTATTCCATTCCATTCCAATCCATTCCATTCCATTCCATTGAATTCCATTCCATTCCATTCCATTCCATTCCATTCCATTCCATTCCATTCCATTGAATTCCATTCCATTCCATTCCATTCCATTCCATTCCATTCCATTGAATTCCATTCCATTCCATTCCATTCCATGGAATTCCGTTCCATTCCATTCCGTTCCGTTCCGTCCCGTTCCGTTCCGTTCCGTTCCGTTCCGTTGCGTTCCGTTCTACTCGGGTTGATTCCATTCTATTCCATTCCATTCCATTCGATTCCATTCGATTCCATTCGATTCCACTCCATTCCATTCCATAGAATTCCATTCCATTCCATTCCATTCCATTGAATTCCATTCCATTCCATTCCATTCCATAGAATTCCATTCCATTCCATTCCATTCCATTGAATTCCATTCCATTCCATTCCATTCCATTCCATTCCATTCCATTCCATTCCATTCCATTCCATTCTACTGGTGTCCATTCCATTCCATTCCATTCCATTCCATTCCATTCCATTCCATTCCTTTCCATTCCATTGGATTCCATTGCATTCCATTCCATTCCATTCCATTCCATTCCATTCCATTCCACTCCACTCCACTCCACTCCACTCCATTCCACTCCACTCCACTCCGGTACATTCCATTCCATTCCATTCCATTCCATTCCATTCCATTCCATTCCATTCCGTGCTTCTCGGGTACATTCCGTTCCGTTCCATTCCATTCCATTCCGTTCCAGTGCACTCTAATCCACTCCACTCCACTCCCCTCCACTCCGGTACATTCCATTCCATTCCATTCCATTCCATTCCATTCCATTTCCATTCCCATTCCATTTCCATTCCCGTTCCATTTCCATTCCCGTTTCTTTTCCATTCCCGTTCCATTTCCATTCCAGTTCCATTACCATTCCCGTTCCATTTCCATTCCCGATCCATTTCCATTCCCGTTCCTTTTCCATTCCCGTTCCATTTCCATTCCCGTTCCGTTACCATTCCCGTTCCATTTCCGTTCCCGTTCCGTTTCCGTTCCCGTTCCATTTCCGTTCTCGTTCCGTTTCCGTTCCCGTTCCATTTCCATTCCCGTTCCATTTCCGTTCCCGTTCCATTTCCATTCCCGTTCCATTTCCATTCCCTTCCCATTTCCATTTCATTCCATTCCGTTCTGCTCGGGTACATTCCATTCCATTCCATTGCATTCCATTCCGTTCTGCTCCTGTCCATTCCATTCCATTCCATTCCGTTCCATTCCGTTCTACTCGGGTAGATCCCATTCCATTCCATTCCATTCCATTCCATTCCATTCCATTCCATGGAATTCCATTCCATTCCATTCCATTCCATTCCATTCCATTCCATTCCATTCCGTTCTACTCGGGTTGATTCCATTCTATTCCATTCCATTCCATTCGATCCCATTTGATTCCATTCTATTCCATTCAATTCCATTCGATTCCATTCCATTCCACTCCATTCCATTCCATTGAATTCCATTCCATTCCATTCCATTCCATTCCATTCCATTCCATTCCATTCCATAGAATTCCATTCCATTCCATTCCATTCCATTGAATTCCGTTCCATTCCATTCCATTCCGTTCCGTTCCGTTCCGTTCCGTTCCGTTGCGTTCCGTTCCGTTGCGTTGTGTTCCATTCCGTTCTACTCGGGTTGATTCCATTCTATTCCATTCCATTCCAATCCATTCCATTGAATTCCATTCCATTCCATTCCATTCCATGGAATTCCGTTCCATTCCATTCCATTCCGTTCCGTTCCGTCCCGTTCCGTTCCGTTCCGTTCCGTTGCGTTCCGTTCCGTTCTACTCGGGTTGATTCCATTCTATTCCATTCCATTCCATTCGATTCCATTCGATTCCATTCGATTCCACTCCATTCCATTCCATAGAATTCCATTCCATTCCATTCCATTCCATTGAATTCCATTCCATTCCATTCCATTCCATTGAATTCCATTCCATTCCATTCCATTCCATTGAATTCCATTCCATTCCATTCCATTCCATTCCATTCCATTCCATTCCATTCCATTCCATTCTACTGGTGTCCATTCCATTCCATTCCATTCCATTCCATTCCATTCCATTCCTTTCCATTCCATTGCATTCCATTGCATTCCATTCCATTCCATTCCATTCCATTCCACTCCACTCCACTCCACTCCACTCCATTCCACTCCACTCCACTCCGGTACATTCCATTCCATTCCATTCCATTCCATTCCATTCCATTCCGTGCTTCTCAGGTACATTCCGTTCCGTTCCATTCCATTCCATTCCATCCCATTCCATTCCGTTCCAGTGCACTCTACTCCACTCCACTCCACTCCACTCCACTCCGGTACATTCCATTCCATTCCATTCCATTCCATTCCATTCCATTTCCATTCCCATTCCATTTCCATTCCCGTTCCATTTCCATTCCCGTTTCTTTTCCATTCCCGTTCCATTTCCATTCCAGTTCCATTACCATTCCCGTTCCATTTCCATTCCCGATCCATTTCCATTCCCGTTCCATTTCCATTCCCGTTCCATTTCCATTCCCGTTCCGTTACCATTCCCGTTCCATTTCCGTTCCCGTTCCGTTTCCGTTCCCGTTCCATTTCCGTTCTCGTTCCGTTTCCGTTCCCGTTCCATTTCCATTCCCGTTCCATTTCCGTTCCCGTTCCATTTCCATTCCCGTTCCATTTCCATTCCCTTTCCATTTCCATTTCATTCCATTCCGTTCTGCTCGGGTACATTCCATTCCATTCCATTGCATTCCATTCCGTTCTGCTCCTGTCCATTCCATTCCATTCCATTCCGTTCCATTCCGTTCTACTCGGGTAGATTCCATTCCATTCCATTCCATTCCATTCCATTCCATTCCATTCCATTCCATTCTACTGGTGTCCATTCCATTCCATTCCATTCCATTCCATTCCATTCCATTCCATTCCATTGCATTCCATTCCATTCCATTCCATTCCGTTCCGTTCTACTCGATTACATTCCATTCAATTCCATTCCATTCCGTTCTACTCGGGTAGATTCCATTCCATTCCATTCCATTCCTTTCCATTCCATTGCATTCCATTGCATTGCATTGCACTCAATTCCATTCCATTCCATTCCATTCCATTCCATTCCATTCCATTCCATTCCGTTCCGTTCAACTCGGTTACATTCCATTCAATTACATTCCATTCCGTTCTACTCGGTTACATTCCATTCCATTCCATTCCATTCCATTCCAATCCATTCCATTCCATTCCATTCCGTTCTACTCGTGTACATTCCATTCCATTCCATTCCATTCCATTCCATTCCATTCCATTCCATTCCATTCCATTCCGTTCTACTTTGGTACATTCCATTCCATTCCATTCCATTCCATTCCATTCCATTCCATTCCATTCCATTCCGTTCTACTCAGGTTGATTCCATTCTATTCCATTCCATTCCATTTCATTCCATTCCATTCCATTCCATTCCATTCGATTCCATTCCATTCCATTCCATTGAATTCCTTTCCATTCCATTCCATTCCATGGAATTCCAATCCATTCCATTCCATTCCATGGAATTCCATTCCATTCCATTCCATTCCATGGAATTCCATTCCATTCCATTCCATGGAATTCCATTCCATTCCATTCCATTCCATTCCATTCCATTCCATTCCATTCCATTGAATTCCATTCCGTTCCATTCCATTCCATAGAATTCCATTCCATTCCATTCCATTCCATTCCATTCCATTCCATTGAATTCCGTTCCATTCCATTCCATTCCATTCCATCCCATTCCATTCCATTCCATTCCATTCCATTCCGTTCTACTCGGGTTGATTCCATTCTATTCCATTCCATTCCATTCGATCCCATTTGATTCCATTCGATTCCATTCAATTCCATTCGATTCCATTCCATTCCACTCCATTCCATTCCATTGAATTCCATTCCATTCCATTCCATTCCATTCCATTCCATTCCATGGAATTCCATTCCATTCCATTCCATTCCATTCCATTCCATTCCATAGAATTCCATTCCATTCCATTCCATTCCATTGAATTCCGTTCCATTCCATTCCATTCCGTTCCCTTCCGTTCCGTTCCGTTCCGTTCCGTTGCGTTCCGTTCCGTTCCGTTGTGTTCCGTTCCGTTCTACTCGGGTTGATTCCATTCTATTCCATTCCATTCCAATCCATTCCATTCCATTCCATCGACTTCCATTCAATTCCATTCAATTCCATTCCATTCCATTCCATTCCATTCCATTGAATTCCATTCCATTCCATTCCATTCCATTCCATTCCATTCCATTCCATTGAATTCCATTCCATTCCATTCCATTCCATGGAATTCCGTTTCATTCCATTCCATTCCGTTCCGTTCCGTCCCGTTCCGTTCCGTTCCGTTCCGTTGCGTTCCGCTCCGTTCTACTCGGGTTGATTCCATTCTGTTCCATTCCATTCCATTCTTTTCCATTCGATTCCATTCGATTCCACTCCATTCCTTTCCATAGAATTCCATTCCATTCCATTCCATTCTATTGAATTCCATTCCATTCCATTCCATTCCATTGAATTCCATTCCATTCCATTCCATTCCATTGAATTCCATTCCATTCCATTCCATTCCATTCCATTCCATTCCATTCCATTCCATTCCATTCTACTGTTGTCCATTCCATTCCATTCCATTCCATTCCATTCCATTCCATTCCATTCCTTTCCATTCCATTGCATTCCATTGCATTCCATTCCATTCCATTCCATTCCATTCCATTCCATTCCATTCCATTCCACTCCACACCACTCCACTCCACTCCATTCCACTCCACTCCACTCCGGTACATTCCATTCCATTCCATTCCATTCCATTCCATTCCATTCCATTTCCATTCCCATTCCATTTCCGTTCCCGTTCCATTTCCGTTCTCGTTCCGTTTCCGTTCCCGTTCCATTTCCATTCCCGTTCCATTTCCGTTCCCGTTCCATTTCCATTCCCGTTCCATTTCCATTCCCTTCCCATTTCCATTTCATTCCATTCCGTTCTGCTCGGGTACATTCCATTCCATTCCATTGCATTCCATTCCGTTCTGCTCCTGTCCATTCCATTCCATTCCATTCCGTTCCATTCCGTTCTACTCGGGTAGATCCCATTCCATTCCATTCCATTCCATTCCATTCCATTCCATTCCATGGAATTCCATTCCATTCCATTCCATTCCATTCCATTCCATTCCATTCCGTTCTACTCGGGTTGATTCCATTCTATTCCATTCCATTCCATTCGATCCCATTTGATTCCATTCGATTCCATTCAATTCCATTCGATTCCATTCCATTCCACTCCATTCCATTCCATAGAATTCCATTCCATTCCATTCCATAGAATTCCATTCCATTCCATTCCATGGAATTCCATTCCATTCCATTCCATTCCATTCCATTCCATTCCATAGAATTCCATTCCATTCCATTCCATTCCATTGAATTCCGTTCCATTCCATTCCATTCCGTTCCGTTCCGTTCCGTTCCGTTCCGTTGCGTTCCGTTCCGTTGCGTTGTGTTCCATTCCGTTCTACTCGGGTTGATTCCATTCTATTCCATTCCATTCCAATCCATTCCATTGAATTCCATTCCATTCCATTCCATTCCATGGAATTCCGTTCCATTCCATTCCATTCCGTTCCGTTCCGTCCCGTTCCGTTCCGTTCCGTTCCGTTGCGTTCCGTTCCGTTCTACTCGGGTTGATTCCATTCTATTCCATTCCATTCCATTCGATTCCATTCGATTCCATTCGATTCCACTCCATTCCATTCCATAGAATTCCATTCCATTCCATTCCATTCCATTGAATTCCATTCCATTCCATTCCATTCCATTGAATTCCATTCCATTCCATTCCATTCCATTGAATTCCATTCCATTCCATTCCATTCCATTCCATTCCATTCCATTCCATTCCATTCCATTCTACTGGTGTCCATTCCATTCCATTCCATTCCATTCCATTCCATTCCTTTCCATTCCATTGCATTCCATTGCATTCCATTCCATTCCATTCCATTCCATTCCACTCCACTCCACTCCACTCCACTCCATTCCACTCCACTCCACTCCGGTACATTCCATTCCATTCCATTCCGTGCTTCTCAGGTACATTCCGTTCCGTTCCATTCCATTCCATTCCATCCCATTCCATTCCATTTCCATTCCCATTCCATTTCCATTCCCGTTCCATTTCCATTCCCGTTTCTTTTCCATTCCCGTTCCATTTCCATTCCAGTTCCATTACCATTCCCGTTCCATTTCCATTCCCGATCCATTTCCATTCCCGTTCCATTTCCATTCCCGTTCCATTTCCATTCCCGTTCCGTTACCATTCCCGATCCATTTCCGTTCCCGTTCCGTTTCCGTTCCCGTTCCATTTCCATTCCCGTTCCATTTCCGTTCCCGTTCCATTTCCATTCCCGTTCCATTTCCATTCCCTTTCCATTTCCATTTCATTCCATTCCGTTCTGCTCGGGTACATTCCATTCCATTCCATTGCATTCCATTCCGTTCTGCTCCTGTCCATTCCATTCCATTCCATTCCGTTCCATTCCGTTCTACTCGGGTAGATTCCATTCCATTCCATTCCATTCCATTCCATTCCATTCCATTCCATTCTACTGGTGTCCATTCCATTCCATTCCATTCCATTCCATTCCATTCCATTCCATTGCATTCCATTCCATTCCATTCCATTCCGTTCCGTTCTACTCGATTACATTCCATTCAATTCCATTCCATTCCGTTCTACTCGGGTAGATTCCATTCCATTCCATTCCATTCCTTTCCATTCCATTGCATTCCATTGCATTGCATTGCACTCAATTCTATTCCATTCCATTCCATTCCATTCCATTCCATTCCATTCCGTTCCGTTCAACTCGGTTACATTCCATTCAATTACATTCCATTCCGTTCTACTCGGTTACATTCCATTCCATTCCATTCCATTCCATTCCAATCCATTCCATTCCATTCCATTCCGTTCTACTCGTGTACATTCCATTCCATTCCATTCCATTCCATTCCATTCCATTCCATTCCATTCCATTCCGTTCTACTTTGGTACATTCCATTCCATTCCATTCCATTCCATTCCATTCCATTCCATTCCATTCCATTCCATTCCATTCCGTTCTACTCAGGTTGATTCCATTCTATTCCATTCCATTCCATTTCATTCCATTCCATTCCATTCCATTTCATTCCATTCCATTCCATTCCATTCCATTCGATTCCATTCCATTCCATTCCATTGAATTCCTTTCCATTCCATTCCATTCCATGGAATTCCATTCCATTCCATTCCATTCCATGGAATTCCATTCCATTCCATGGAATTCCATTCCATTCCATTCCATTCCATTCCATTGAATTCCATTCCATTCCATTCCATTCCATTCCATTCCATTCCATTCCATTCCATTCCATTGAATTCCATTCCGTTCCATTCCATTCCATAGAATTCCATTCCATTCCATTCCATTCCATTCCATTCCATTGAATTCCGTTCCATTCCATTCCATTCCATTCCATTCCATCCCATTCCATTCCATTCCATTCCATTCCATTCTACTCGGGTTGATTCCATTCTATTCCATTCCATTCCATTCGATCCCATTTGATTCCATTCGATTCCATTCAATTCCATTCGATTCCATTCCATTCCACTCCATTCCATTCCATAGAATTCCATTCCATTCCATTCCATTCCATTCCATTCCATGGAATTCCATTCCATTCCATTCCATTCCATTCCATTCCATAGAATTCCATTCCATTACATTCCATTCCATTCCATTCCATTGAATTCCGTTCCATTCCATTCCATTCCGTTCCCTTCCGTTCCGTTCCGTTCCGTTCCGTTGCGTTCCGTTCCGTTCCGTTATGTTCCGTTCCGTTCTACTCGGGTTGATTCCATTCTATTCCATTCCATTCCAATCCATTCCATTCCATTCCATCGACTTCCATTCCATTCCATTCCATTCCATTCCATTCCATTCCATTCCATTGAATTCCATTCCATTCCATTCCATTCCATTCCATTCCATTCCATTCCATTGAATTCCATTCCATTCCATTCCATTCCATGGAATTCCGTTTCATTCCATTCCATTCCGTTCCGTTCCGTCCCGTTCCGTTCCGTTCCGTTCCGTTGCGTTCCGCTCCGTTCTACTCGGGTTGATTCCATTCTGTTCCATTCCATTCCATTCTTTTCCATTCGATTCCATTCGATTCCACTCCATTCCTTTCCATAGAATTCCATTCCATTCCATTCCATTCTATTGAATTCCATTCCATTCCATTCCATTCCATTGAATTCCATTCCATTCCATTCCATTCTATTGAATTCCATTCCATTCCATTCCATTCCATTCCATTCCATTCCATTCCATTCCATTCCATTCCATTCCATTCCATTCTACTGTTGTCCATTCCATTCCATTCCATTCCATTCCATTCCATTCCATTCCATTCCATTCCATTGCATTCCATTGCATTCCATTCCATTCCATTCCATTCCATTCCATTCCATTCCATTCCATTCCACTCCACACCACTCCACTCCATTCCACTCCACTCCACTCCGGTACATTCCATTCCATTCCATTCCATTCCATTCCATTCCATTCCGTGATTCTCAGGTACATTCCGTTCCGTTCCATTCCTTTCCATTCCATTCCATTCCGTTCCAGTGCACTCTACTCCACTCCACTCCACTCCACTCCGGTACATTCCATTCCATTCCATTCCATTCCATTCCATTCCATTCCATTTCCATTCCCATTCCATTTCCATTCCCGTTCCATTTCCATTCCCGTTTCTTTTCCATTCCCGTTCCATTTCTATTCCCGTTCCATTACCATTCCCGTTCCATTTCCATTCCCGATCCATTTCCATTCCCGTTCCTTTTCCATTCCCGTTCCATTTCCATTCCTGTTCCATTACCATTCCCGTTCCATTTCCGTTCCCGTTCCGTTTCCGTTCCCGTTCCATTTCCGTTCTCGTTCCGTTTCCGTTCCCGTTCCATTTCCATTCCCGTTTCAATTGCGTTCCCGTTCCATTTCCATTCCCGTTCCATTTCCATTCCCTTTCCATTTCCATTTCATTCCTTTCCGTTCTGCTCGGGTACATTCCATTCCATTCCATTGCATTCCATTCCATTCTGCTCCTGTCCATTCCATTCCATTCCATTCCGTTCCATTCCGTTCTACTCGGGTAGATTCCATTCCATTCCATTCCATTCCATTCCATTCCATTCTACTGGTGTCCATTCCATTCCATTCCATTCCATTCCATTCCATTCCATTCCATTCCATTGCATTCCATTCCATTCCATTCCATTCCATTCCGTTCCGTTCTACTCGGTTACATTCCATTCAATTCCATTCCATTCCGTTCTACTCGGGTAGATTCCATTCCATTCCATTCCATTCCTTTCCATTCCATTTCATTCCATTGCATTGCATTGCACTCAATTCCATTCCATTCCATTCCATTCCATTCCATTCCATTCCATTCCATTCCGTTCCGTTCAACCCGGTTACATTCCATTCAATTACATTCCATTCCGTTCTACTCGGTTACATTCCATTCCATTCCATTCCATTCCATTCCAATCCCTTCCATTCCATTCCATTCCGTTCTACTCGGGTACATTGCATTCCATTCCATTCCATTCCATTCCATTCCATTCCATTCCATTCCATTCCATTCCATTCCATTCCGTTCTACTTTGGTACATTCCATTCCATTCCATTCCATTCCATTCCATTACATTCCATTCCATTCCATTCCGTTCTACTCGGGTTGATTCCATTCTATTCCATTCCATTCCATTCCATTCCATTCCATTCGATTCCATTCCATTCCATTCCATGGAATTCCATTCCATTCCATGGAATTCCATTCCATTCCATTCCATTCCATTGAATTCCATTCCATTCCATTCCATTCCATTCCATTCCATTCCATTCCATTGAATTCCATTCCATTGCATTCCATTCCATTCCATGGAATTCAATTCCATTCCATTCCATTCCATTGAATTCCATTCCATTCCATTCCATTCCATTCCATTCCATTTCATTGCATTCCATTCCATTGAATTCCATTCCATTCCATTGAATTCCATTCCATTCCATTCCATTCCATTCCATCCCATTCCATTCCATTCCATTCCATTCCGTTCTACTCGGGTTGATTCCATTCTATTCCATTCCATTCCATTTGATACCATTCGATTCCATTCGATTCCATTCAATTCCATTCGATTCCATTCCATTCCACTCCGTTCCATTCCATTGAATTCCATTCCATTCCATTCCATTCCATTCCATTCCATTCCATTCCATTCCATTCCATTGAATTCCATTCCATTCCATTCCATTGAATTCCATTCCATTCCATTCCATTCAATTGAATTCCGTTCCATTCCATTCCATTCCGTTCCGTTCCGTCCCGTTCCGTTCCGTTCCGTTCCGTTCCGTTCTACTCGGGTTGATTAAATTCTATTCCATTCCATTCTATTCGATTCCATTCGATTCCAATCGATTCCATTCGATTCCATTCGATTCCATTGAATTCCATTCCATTCCATTCCATTCCATTGAATTCCGTTGCATTATATTCCATTCCGTTCCGTTCCGTCCCGTTGCGTTCCGTTCCGTTCCGTTGCGTGCCGTTCCGTTCTACTCGGGTTGATTCCATTCCATTCCATTCCATTCCATTCCATTCCATTCCATTCCATTCCATTCCATTCCATTCCATTCCATTGAATTCCATTCCATTCCATTCCATTCCATTCCATTCCATTCCGTTCTACTCGGGTTGATTCCATTCTATTCCATTCCATTCCATTCGATCTCATTCGATTCCATTCGATTCCATTCGATTCCACTCCATTCCATTCCATTGAATTCCATTCCATTCCATTCCATTCCATTCCATTGAATTCCATTCCATTCCATTCCATTCCATTCCATTCCATTCCATTCCATTGAATTCCATTCCATTCCGTTGAATTCCATTCCATTCCATTCCATTCCATTGAATTCCGTTCCATTCCATTCCATTCCATTCCATTCCATTCCATTCCATTCCATTGAATTCCATTCTGTTCCATTCCATTCCTTTGAATTCCGTTCCATTCCATTCCATTCCATTCCTTTCCTTTCCGTTCCGTTCCGTTCCGTTCCGTTGCGTTCCGCTCCGTTCTACTCGGGTTGATTCCATTCTATTCCATTCCATTCCATTCGATCCCATTCGATTCCATTCGATTCCATTCGATTCCATTCGATTCCACTCCATTCCATTCCATAGAATTCCATTCCATTCCATTCCATTCCATTCCATTCCATTCCATTCCAATCCATTCCATTCCATTCCGTTCCGTTCAACTCGGTTACATTCCATTCAATTACATTCCATTCCGTTCTACTCGGTTACATTCCATTCCATTCCATTCCATTCCATTCCAATCCATTCCATTCCATTCCATTCCGTTCTACTCGTGTACATTCCATTCCATTCCATTCCATTCCATTCCATTCCATTCCATTCCATTCCATTCCATTCCATTCCATTCCGTTCAACTTTGGTACATTCCATTCCATTCCATTCCATTCCATTCCATTCCATTCCATTCCATTCCATTCCGTTCTACTCAGGTTGATTCCATTCTATTCCATTCCATTCCATTCCATTCCATTCCATTCCATTCCATTCCATTCCATTCCATTCCATTCGATTCCATTCCATTCCATTCCATAGAATTCCATTCCATTCCATTCCATTCCATTCCATTCCACTCCACTCCACTCCACTCCACTCCATTCCACTCCACTCCACTCCGGTACATTCCATTCCATTCCATTCCATTCCATTCCATTCCATTCCATTCCGTGCTTCTCGGGTACATTCCGTTCCGTTCCATTCCATTCCATTCCGTTCCAGTGCACTCTACTCCACTCCACTCCACTCCACTCCACTCCGGTACATTCCATTCCATTCCATTCCATTCCATTCCATTCCATTCCATTTCCATTCCCATTCCATTTCCATTCCCATTCCATTTCCATTCCCGTTTCTTTTCCATTCCCGTTCCATTTCCATTCCAGTTCCATTACCATTCCCGTTCCATTTCCATTCCCGATCCATTTCCATTCCCGTTCCTTTTCCATTCCCGTTCCATTTCCATTCCCGTTCCGTTACCATTCCCGTTCCATTTCCGTTCCCGTTCCGTTTCCGTTCCCGTTCCATTTCCGTTCTCGTTCCGTTTCCGTTCCCGTTCCATTTCCATTCCCGTTCCATTTCCGTTCCCGTTCCATTTCCATTCCCGTTCCATTTCCATTCCCTTTCCATTTCCATTTCATTCCATTCCGTTCTGCTCGGGTACATTCCATTCCATTCCGTTGCATTCCATTCCGTTCTGCTCCTGTCCATTCCATTCCATTCCATTCCGTTCCATTCCGTTCTACTCGGGTAGATTCCATTCCATTCCTTTCCATTCCATTCCATTCCATTCCATTCCATTCCATTCTACTGGTGTCCATTCCATTCCATTCCATTCCATTCCATTCCATTCCATTCCATTACATTACATTCCATTCCATTCCATTCCGTTCTACACGGGTTGATTCCATTCTATTCCATTCCATTCCATTCCATTCCATTCCATTCCATTCCATTCCATGGAATTCCATTCCATTCCATTCCATTCCATTCCATTCCATTGAATTCCATTCCATTCCATTCCATTCCATTCCATTGAATTCCATTCTGTTCCATTCCATTCCATTGAATTCTATTCCATTCCATTCCATTCCATTCCATTCCATTCCATTCCATTGAATTCCATTCCATTCCATTCCATTCCATTCCATACCATTCCATTCCATTCCATTCCATTCCGTTCTACTCGGGTTGATTCCATTCTATTCCATTCCATTCCATTCGATCCCATTTGATTCCATTCGATTCCATTCAATTCAATTCGTTTCCATTCCATTCCACTCCATTCCATTCCATTGAATTCCATTCCATTCCATTCCATTCCATTCCATTCCATTCCATTCCATTGAATTCCATTCCATTCCATTCCATTCCATTCCATTGAATTCCATTCCATTCCATTCCATTCCATTGAATTCCATTCCATTCCATTCCATTCCATTCCATTCCATTCCATTCCATTCTACTGGTGTCCATTCCATTCCATTCGATTCCATTCCATTCCATTCCATTCCACTCCACTCCACTCCACTCCACTCCATTCCACTCCACTCCACTCCGGTACATTCCATTCCATTCCATTCCATTCCATTCCATTCCATTCCATTCCGTGCTTCTCGGGTACATTCCGTTCCGTTCCATTCCATTCCATTCCATTCCATTCCGTTCCAGTGCACTCTACTCCACTCCACTCCACTCCACTCCACTCCGGTACATTCCATTCCATTCCATTCCATTCCATTCCATTCCATTCCATTCCATTCCATTTCCATTCCCATTCCATTTCCATTCCCGTTCCATTTCCATTCCCGTTTCTTTTCCATTCCCGTTCCATTTCCATTCCAGTTCCATTACCATTCCCGTTCCATTTCCATTCCCGATCCATTTCCATTCCCGTTCCATTTCCATTCCCGTTCCATTTCCATTCCCGTTCCATTACCATTCCCGTTCCATTTCCGTTCCCGTTCCGTTTCCGTTCCCGTTCCATTTCCGTTCTCGTTCCGTTTCCGTTCCCATTCCATTTCCATTCCCGTTCCATTTCCGTTCCCGTTCCATTTCCATTCCCGTTCCATTTCCATTCCCTTTCCATTTCCATTTCATTCCATTCCGTTCTGCTCGGGTACATTCCATTCCATTCCATTGCATTCCATTCCGTTCTGCTCCTGTCCATTCCATTCCATTCCATTCCGTTCCATTCTGTTCTACTCGGGTAGATTCCATTCCATTCCTTTCCATTCCATTCCATTCCATTCCATTCCATTCCATTCTACTGGTGTCCATTCCATTCCATTCCATTCCATTCCATTCCATTCCATTCCATTGCATTCCATTCCATTCCATTCCATTCCATTCCGTTCCGTTCTACTCGGTTACATTCCATTCAATTCCATTCCATTCCGTTCTACTCGGGTAGATTCCATTCCATTCCATTCCATTCCTTTCCATTCCATTGCATTCCATTGCATTGCATTGCACTCAATTCCATTCCATTCCATTCCATTCCATTCCATTCCATTCCATTCCATTCCGTTCCGTTCAACTCGGTTACATTCCATTCAATTACATTCCATTCCGTTCTACTCGGTTACATTCCATTCCATTCCATTCCATTCCATTCCAATCCATTCCATTCCATTCCATTCCGTTCTACTTTGGTACATTCCATTCCATTCCATTCCATTCCATTCCATTCCATTACATTACATTCCATTCCATTCCGTTCTACTCGGGTTGATTCCATTCTATTCCATTCCATTCCATTCCATTCCATTCCATTCCATTCCATTCCATTCCATGGAATTCCATTCCATTCCATTCCATTCCATTCCATTCCATTCCATTGAATTCCATTCCATTCCATTCCATTCCATTCCATTGAATTCCATTCTGTTCCATTCCATTCCATTGAATTCTATTCCATTCCATTCCATTCCATTCCATTCCATTCCATTCCATTCCATTCCATTCCATTCCATTGAATTCCATTCCATTCCATCCCATTCCATTCCATTCCATTCCATTCCGTTCTACTCGGGTTGATTCCATTCTATTCCATTCCATTCCATTCGAACCCATTTGATTCCATTCGATTCCATTCAATTCAATTCGATTCCATTCCATTCCACTCCATTCCATTCCATTGAATTCCATTCCATTCCATTGCATTCCATTCCATTCCATTCCATTCCATTCCATTCCATTCCATTCCATTGAATTCCATTCCATTCCATTCCATTCCATTGAATTCCATTCCATTCCATTCCATTCCATTGAATTCCATTCCATTCCATTCCATTCCATTCCATTCCATTCCATTCCATTCTACTGGTGTCCATTCCATTCCATTCCATTCCATTCCATTCCATTCCATTCCTTTCCATTCCATTGCATTCCATTGCATTCCATTCCATTCCATTCCATTCCATTCCATTCCATTCCACTCCACTCCACTCCACTCCACTCCATTCCACTCCACTCCACTCCGGTACATTCCATTCCATTCCATTCCATTCCATTCCATTCCATTCCATTCCATTCCGTGCTTCTCGGGTACATTCCGTTCCGTTCCATTCCATTCCATTCCATTCCATTCCGTTCCAGTGCACTCTACTCCACTCCACTCCACTCCACTCCACTCCGGTACATTCCATTCCATTCCATTCCATTCCATTCCATTCCATTTCCATTCCCATTCCATTTCCATTCCCGTTCCATTTCCATTCCCGTTTCTTTTCCATTCCCGTTCCATTTCCATTCCAGTTCCATTACCATTCCCGTTCCATTTCCATTCCCGATCCATTTCCATTCCCGTTCCATTTCCATTCCCGTTCCATTTCCATTCCCGTTCCATTACCATTCCCGTTCCATTTCCGTTCCCGTTCCGTTTCCGTTCCCGTTCCATTTCCGTTCCCGTTCCGTTTCCGTTCCCGTTCCATTTCCGTTCTCGTTCCGTTTCCGTTCCCGTTCCATTTCCATTCCCGTTCCATTTCCGTTCCCGTTCCATTTCCATTCCCGTTCCATTTCCATTCCCTTTCCATTTCCATTTCATTCCATTCCGTTCTGCTCGGGTACATTCCATTCCATTCCATTGCATTCCATTCCGTTTTGCTCCTGTCCATTCCATTCCATTCCAATCCGTTCCATTCCGTTCTACTCGGGTAGATTCCATTCCATTCCATTCCATTCCATTCCATTCCATTCCATTCCATTCCATTCCATTCCATTCCATTCCATTCCATTCCATCCCATTCCATTCCATTCCATTCCATTCCATTCAATTCCATCCCATTCCATTCCATTCCATTCCATTCCGTTCTACTCGGGTTGATTCCATTCTATTCCATTCCATTCCATTCGATCCCATTTGATTCCATTCGATTCCATTCAATTCCATTCGATTCCATTCCATTCCACTCCATTCCATTCCATTGAATTCCATTCCATTCCATTCCATTCCATTCCATTCCATTCCATGGAATTCCATTCCATTCCATTCCATTCCATTCCATAGAATTCCATTCCATTCCATTCCATTCCACTGAATTCCGTTCCATTCCATTCCATTCCGTTCCGTTCCGTTCCGTTCCGTTCTGTTGCGTTCCGTTCCGTTCCGTTGTGTTCCGTTCCGTTCTACTCGGGTTGATTCCATTCTATTCCATTCCATTCCAATCCATTCCATTCCATTCCATTGAATTCCATTCCATTCCATTCCATTGCATTCCATTCCATTCCATTGAATTCCATTCCATTGAATTCCATTCCATTCCATTCCATTCCATTGAATTCCATTCCATTCCATTCCATTCCATGGAATTCCGTTCCATTCCATTCCATTCCGTTCCGTTCCGTCCCGTTCCGTTCCGTTCCGTTCCGTTGCGTTCCGTTCCGTTCTACTCGGGTTGATTCCATTCTACTCCATTCCATTCCATTCGATTCCATTCGATTCCATTCGATTCCACTCCATTCCATTCCATAGAATTCCATTCCATTCCATTCCATTCCATTGAATTCCATTCCATTCCATTCCATTCCATAGAATTCCATTCCATTCCATTCCATTCCATCGAATTCCATTCCATTCCATTCCATTCCATTCCATTCCATTCCATTCCATTCTACTGGTGTCCATTCCATTCCATTCCATTCCATTCCATTCCATTCCATTCCATTCCTTTCCATTCCATTGCATTCCATTGCATTCCATTCCATTCCATTCCATTCCATTCCATTCCACTCCACTCCACTCCACTCCACTCCATTCCACTCCACTCCACTCCGGTACATTCCATTCCATTCCATTCCATTCCATTCCATTCCATTCCATTCCGTGCTTCTCGGGTACATTCCGTTCCGTTCCATTCCATTCCATTCCGTTCCAGTGCACTCTACTCCACTCCACTCCACTCCACTCCACTCCGGTACATTCCATTCCATTCCATTCCATTCCATTCCATTCCATTTCCATTCCCATTCCATTTCCATTCCCGTTCCATTTCCATTCCCGTTTCTTTTCCATTCCCGTTCCATTTCCATTCCAGTTCCATTACCATTCCCGTTCCATTTCCATTCCCGATCCATTTCCATTCCCGTTCCTTTTCCATTCCCGTTCCATTTCCATTCCCGTTCCGTTACCATTCCCGTTCCATTTCCGTTCCCGTTCCGTTTCCGTTCCCGTTCCATTTCCGTTCTCGTTCCGTTTCCGTTCCCGTTCCATTTCCATTCCCGTTCCATTTCCGTTCCCGTTCCATTTCCGTTCCCGTTCCGTTTCCGTTCCCGTTCCATTTCCGTTCTCGTTCCGTTTCCGTTCCCGTTCCATTTCCATTCCCGTTCCATTTCCATTTCATTCCATTCCGTTCTGCTCGGGTACATTCCATTCCATTCCATTGCATTCCATTCCGTTCTGCTCCTGTCCATTCCATTCCATTCCATTCCGTTCCATTCCGTTCTACTCGGGTAGATCCCATTCCATTCCATTCCATTCCATTCCATAGAATTCCATTCCATTCCATTCCATTCCATTGCATTCCGTTCCGTTCCGTTCCGTTCCGTTCCGTTGCGTTCCGTTCCGTTGCGTTGTGTTCCGTTCCGTTCTACTCGGGTTGATTCATTTCTATTCCATTCCATTCCAATCCATTCCATTGAATTCCATTCCATTCCATTCCATTCCATGGAATTCCGTTCCATTCCATTCCATTCCGTTCCGTTCCGTCCCGTTCCGTTCCGTTCCGTTCCGTTGCGTTCCGTTCCGTTCTACTCGGGTTGATTCCATTCTATTCCATTCCATTCCATTCAATTCCATTCGATTCCATTCGATTCCACTCCATTCCATTCCATAGAATTCCATTCCATTCCATTCCATTCCATTGAATTCCATTCCATTCCATTCCATTCCATTGAATTCCATTCCATTCCATTCCATTCCATTGAATTCCGTTCCATTCCATTCCATTCCATTCCATTCCATTCCATTCCATTCCATTCCATTCTACTGGTGTCCATTCCATTCCATTCCATTCCATTCCATTCCATTCCATTCCTTTCCATTCCATTGCATTCCATTGCATTCCATTCCATTCCATTCCATTCCATTCCACTCCACTCCACTCCACTCCACTCCATTCCACTCCACTCCACTCCGGTACATTCCATTCCATTCCATTCCATTCCATTCCATTCCATTCCATTCCGTGCTTCTCAGGTACTTTCCGTTCCGTTCCATTCCATTCCATTCCATCCCATTCCATTCCGTTCCAGTGCACTCTACTCCACTCCACTCCACTCCACTCCACTCCGGTACATTCCATTCCATTCCATTCCATTCCATTCCATTCCATTTCCATTCCCATTCCATTTCCATTCCCGTTCCATTTCCATTCCCGTTTCTTTTCCATTCCCGTTCCATTTCCATGCCAGTTCCATTACCATTCCCGTTCCATTTCCATTCCCGATCCATTTCCATTCCCGTTCCATTTCCATTCCCGTTCCATTTCCATTCCCGTTCCGTTACCATTCCCGTTCCATTTCCGTTCCCGTTCCGTTTCCGTTCCCGTTCCATTTCCATTCCCGTTCCATTTCCGTTCCCGTTCCGTTACCGTTCCCGTTCCATTTCCGTTCTCGTTCCGTTTCCGTTCCCGTTCCATTTCCATTCCCGTTCCATTTCCGTTCCCTTTCCATTTCCATTCCCGTTCCATTTCCATTCCCTTTCCATTTCCATTTCATTCCATTCCGTTCTGCTCGGGTACATTCCATTCCATTCCATTGCATTCCATTCCGTTCTGCTCCTGTCCATTCCATTCCATTCCATTCCGTTCCATTCCGTTCTACTCGGGTAGATTCCATTCCATTCCATTCCATTCCATTCCATTCCATTCCATTCCATTCCATTCCATTCCATTCTACTGGTGTCCATTCCATTCCATTCCATTCCATTCCATTCCATTCCATTCCATTGCATTCCATTCCATTCCATTCCATTCCGTTCCGTTCTACTCGATTACATTCCATTCAATTCCATTCCATTCCGTTCTACTCGGGTAGATTCCATTCCATTCCATTCCATTCCTTTCCATTCCATTGCATTCCATTGCATTGCATTGCACTCAATTCCATTCCATTCCATTCCATTCCATTCCATTCCAATCCATTCCATTCCATTCCGTTCCGTTCAACTCGGTTACATTCCATTCAATTACATTCCATTCCGTTCTACTCGGTTACATTCCATTCCATTCCATTCCATTCCATTCCAATCCATTCCATTCCATTCCATTCCGTTCTACTCGTGTACATTCCATTCCATTCCATTCCATTCCATTCCATTCCATTCCATTCCATTCCATTCCATTCCATTCCATTCCGTTCTACTTTGGTACATTCCATTCCATTCCATTCCATTCCATTCCATTCCATTCCATTCCATTCCATTCCGTTCTACTCAGGTTGATTCCATTCTATTCCATTCCATTCCATTCCATTCCATTCCATTCCATTCCATTCCATTCCATTCGATTCCATTCCATTCCATTCCATAGAATTCCATTCCATTCCATTCCATTCCATGGAATTCCATGGAATTCCATTCCATTCCATGGAATTCCATTCCATTCCATTCCATTCCATTCCATTCCATTCCATTCCATTCCATTGAATTCCATTCCATTCCATTCCATTCCATTCCATTGAATTCCATTCCGTTCCATTCCATTCCATTGAATTCCATTCCATTCCATTCCATTCCATTCCATTCCATTCCATTCCATTCCATCCCATTCCATTCCATTCCATTCCATTCCATTCCATTCCATCCCATTCCATTCCATTCCATTCCATTCCGTTCTACTCGGGTTGATTCCATTCTATTCCATTCCATTCCATTCGATCCCATTTGATTCCATTCGATTCCATTCAATTCCATTCGATTCCATTCCATTCCACTCCATTCCATTCCATTGAATTCCATTCCATTCCATTCCATTCCATTCCATTCCATTCCATTCCATTCCATTCCATTCCATTCCATGGAATTCCATTCCATTCCATTCCATTCCATTCCATAGAATTCCATTCCATTCCATTCCATTCCACTGAATTCCGTTCCATTCCATTCCATTCCGTTCCGTTCCGTTCCGTTCCGTTCTGTTGCGTTCCGTTCCGTTCCGTTGTGTTCCGTTCCGTTCTACTCGGGTTGATTCCATTCTATTCCATTCCATTCCAATCCATTCCATTCCATTGAATTCCATTCCATTCCATTCCATTCCATGGAATTCCGTTCCATTCCATTCCATTCCATTCCATTCCATTCCATTCCATTGAATTCCATTCCATTCCATTCCATTCCATGGAATTCCGTTCCATTCCATTCCGTTCCGTTCCGTCCCGTTCCGTTCCGTTCCGTTCCGTTCCGTTGCGTTCCGTTCTACTCGGGTTGATTCCATTCTATTCCATTCCATTCCATTCGATTCCATTCGATTCCATTCGATTCCACTCCATTCCATTCCATAGAATTCCATTCCATTCCATTCCATTCCATTGAATTCCATTCCATTCCATTCCATTCCATAGAATTCCATTCCATTCCATTCCATTCCATTGAATTCCATTCCATTCCATTCCATTCCATTCCATTCCATTCCATTCCATTCCATTCCATTCCATTCTACTGGTGTCCATTCCATTCCATTCCATTCCATTCCATTCCATTCCATTCCATTCCATTCCATTCCTTTCCATTCCATTGGATTCCATTGCATTCCATTCCATTCCATTCCATTCCATTCCATTCCATTCCACTCCACTCCACTCCACTCCACTCCATTCCACTCCACTCCACTCCGGTACATTCCATTCCATTCCATTCCATTCCATTCCATTCCATTCCATTCCATTCCGTGCTTCTCGGGTACATTCCGTTCCGTTCCATTCCATTCCATTCCGTTCCAGTGCACTCTAATCCACTCCACTCCACTCCCCTCCACTCCGGTACATTCCATTCCATTCCATTCCATTCCATTCCATTCCATTTCCATTCCCATTCCATTTCCATTCCCGTTCCATTTCCATTCCCGTTTCTTTTCCATTCCCGTTCCATTTCCATTCCAGTTCCATTACCATTCCCGTTCCATTTCCATTCCCGATCCATTTCCATTCCCGTTCCTTTTCCATTCCCGTTCCATTTCCATTCCCGTTCCGTTACCATTCCCGTTCCATTTCCGTTCCCGTTCCGTTTCCGTTCCCGTTCCATTTCCGTTCTCGTTCCGTTTCCGTTCCCGTTCCATTTCCATTCCCGTTCCATTTCCGTTCCCGTTCCATTTCCATTCCCGTTCCATTTCCATTCCCTTCCCATTTCCATTTCATTCCATTCCGTTCTGCTCGGGTACATTCCATTCCATTCCATTGCATTCCATTCCGTTCTGCTCCTGTCCATTCCATTCCATTCCATTCCGTTCCATTCCGTTCTACTCGGGTAGATCCCATTCCATTCCATTCCATTCCATTCCATTCCATTCCATTCCATGGAATTCCATTCCATTCCATTCCATTCCATTCCATTCCATTCCATTCCATTCCATTCCATTCCATTCCGTTCTACTCGGGTTGATTCCATTCTATTCCATTCCATTCCATTCGATCCCATTTGATTCCATTCGATTCCATTCAATTCCATTCGATTCCATTCCATTCCACTCCATTCCATTCCATTGAATTCCGTTCCATTCCATTCCATTCCATTCCATTCCATTCCATTCCATTCCATTCCATAGAATTCCATTCCATTCCATTCCATTCCATTGAATTCCGTTCCATTCCATTCCATTCCGTTCCGTTCCGTTCCGTTCCGTTCCGTTGCGTTCCGTTCCGTTGCGTTGTGTTCCATTCCGTTCTACTCGGGTTGATTCCATTCTATTCCATTCCATTCCAATCCATTCCATTGAATTCCATTCCATTCCATTCCATTCCATGGAATTCCGTTCCATTCCATTCCATTCCGTTCCGTTCCGTCCCGTTCCGTTCCGTTCCGTTCCGTTGCGTTCCGTTCCGTTCTACTCGGGTTGATTCCATTCTATTCCATTCCATTCCATTCGATTCCATTCGATTCCATTCGATTCCACTCCATTCCATTCCATAGAATTCCATTCCATTCCATTCCATTCCATTGAATTCCATTCCATTCCATTCCATTCCATTGAATTCCATTCCATTCCATTCCATTCCATTGAATTCCATTCCATTCCATTCCATTCCATTCCATTCCATTCCATTCCATTCTACTGGTGTCCATTCCATTCCATTCCATTCCATTCCATTCCATTCCATTCCTTTCCATTCCATTGCATTCCATTGCATTCCATTCCATTCCATTCCATTCCATTCCACTCCACTCCACTCCACTCCACTCCATTCCACTCCACTCCACTCCGGTACATTCCATTCCATTCCATTCCATTCCATTCCATTCCATTCCGTGCTTCTCAGGTACATTCCGTTCCGTTCCATTCCATTCCATTCCATCCCATTCCATTCCGTTCCAGTGCACTCTACTCCACTCCACTCCACTCCACTCCACTCCGGTACATTCCATTCCATTCCATTCCATTCCATTCCATTCCATTTCCATTCCCATTCCATTTCCATTCCCGTTCCATTTCCATTCCCGTTTCTTTTCCATTCCCGTTCCATTTCCATTCCAGTTCCATTACCATTCCCGTTCCATTTCCATTCCCGATCCATTTCCATTCCCGTTCCATTTCCATTCCCGTTCCATTTCCATTCCCGTTCCGTTACCATTCCCGTTCCATTTCCGTTCCCGTTCCGTTTCCGTTCCCGTTCCATTTCCGTTCTCGTTCCGTTTCCGTTCCCGTTCCATTTCCATTCCCGTTCCATTTCCGTTCCCGTTCCATTTCCATTCCCGTTCCATTTCCATTCCCTTTCCATTTCCATTTCATTCCATTCCGTTCTGCTCGGGTACATTCCATTCCATTCCATTGCATTCCATTCCGTTCTGCTCCTGTCCATTCCATTCCATTCCATTCCGTTCCATTCCGTTCTACTCGGGTAGATTCCATTCCATTCCATTCCATTCCATTCCATTCCATTCCATTCCATTCCATTCTACTGGTGTCCATTCCATTCCATTCCATTCCATTCCATTCCATTCCATTCCATTCCATTGCATTCCATTCCATTCCATTCCATTCCGTTCCG
The DNA here is from genome assembly GCF_029281585.2 of Gorilla gorilla gorilla. NCBI lineage: Eukaryota > Metazoa > Chordata > Mammalia > Primates > Hominidae > Gorilla > Gorilla gorilla. The sequence goes on along the minus strand of NC_073240.2, from coordinate 9,477,856 downwards.
TTCTACTCGATTACATTCCATTCAATTCCATTCCATTCCGTTCTACTCGGGTAGATTCCATTCCATTCCATTCCATTCCTTTCCATTCCATTGCATTCCATTGCATTGCATTGCACTCAATTCCATTCCATTCCATTCCATTCCATTCCATTCCATTCCATTCCATTCCGTTCCGTTCAACTCGGTTACATTCCATTCAATTACATTCCATTCCGTTCTACTCGGTTACATTCCATTCCATTCCATTCCATTCCATTCCAATCCATTCCATTCCATTCCATTCCGTTCTACTCGTGTACATTCCATTCCATTCCATTCCATTCCATTCCATTCCATTCCATTCCATTCCATTCCATTCCATTCCATTCCATTCCATTCCGTTCTACTTTGGTACATTCCATTCCATTCCATTCCATTCCATTCCATTCCATTCCATTCCATTCCATTCCATTCCGTTCTACTCAGGTTGATTCCATTCTATTCCATTCCATTCCATTTCATTCCATTCCATTCCATTCCATTCCATTCGATTCCATTCCATTCCATTCCATTGAATTCCTTTCCATTCCATTCCATTCCATGGAATTCCATTCCATTCCATTCCATTCCATGGAATTCCATTCCATTCCATTCCATTCCATGGAATTCCATTCCATTCCATTCCATGGAATTCCATTCCATTCCATTCCATTCCATTCCATTCCATTCCATTCCATTCCATTCCATTGAATTCCATTCCGTTCCATTCCATTCCATAGAATTCCATTCCATTCCATTCCATTCCATTCCATTCCATTCCATTGAATTCCGTTCCATTCCATTCCATTCCATTCCATCCCATTCCATTCCATTCCATTCCATTCCATTCCGTTCTACTCGGGTTGATTCCATTCTATTCCATTCCATTCCATTCGATCCCATTTGATTCCATTCGATTCCATTCAATTCCATTCGATTCCATTCCATTCCACTCCATTCCATTCCATTGAATTCCATTCCATTCCATTCCATTCCATTCCATTCCATGGAATTCCATTCCATTCCATTCCATTCCATTCCATTCCATTCCATAGAATTCCATTCCATTCCATTCCATTCCATTGAATTCCGTTCCATTCCATTCCATTCCGTTCCCTTCCGTTCCGTTCCGTTCCGTTCCGTTGCGTTCCGTTCCGTTCCGTTGTGTTCCGTTCCGTTCTACTCGGGTTGATTCCATTCTATTCCATTCCATTCCAATCCATTCCATTCCATTCCATCGACTTCCATTCAATTCCATTCCATTCCATTCCATTCCATTCCATTCCATTGAATTCCATTCCATTCCATTCCATTCCATTCCATTCCATTCCATTCCATTCCATTGAATTCCATTCCATTCCATTCCATTCCATGGAATTCCGTTTCATTCCATTCCATTCCGTTCCGTTCCGTCCCGTTCCGTTCCGTTCCGTTCCGTTGCGTTCCGCTCCGTTCTACTCGGGTTGATTCCATTCTGTTCCATTCCATTCCATTCTTTTCCATTCGATTCCATTCGATTCCACTCCATTCCTTTCCATAGAATTCCATTCCATTCCATTCCATTCTATTGAATTCCATTCCATTCCATTCCATTCCATTGAATTCCATTCCATTCCATTCCATTCCATTGAATTCCATTCCATTCCATTCCATTCCATTCCATTCCATTCCATTCCATTCCATTCCATTCTACTGTTGTCCATTCCATTCCATTCCATTCCATTCCATTCCATTCCATTCCATTCCTTTCCATTCCATTGCATTCCATTGCATTCCATTCCATTCCATTCCATTCCATTCCATTCCATTCCATTCCATTCCACTCCACACCACTCCACTCCACTCCATTCCACTCCACTCCACTCCGGTACATTCCATTCCATTCCATTCCATTCCATTCCATTCCATTCCGTGATTCTCAGGTACATTCCGTTCCGTTCCATTCCTTTCCATTCCATTCCATTCCGTTCCAGGGCACTCTACTCCACTCCACTCCACTCCACTCCGGTACATTCCATTCCATTCCATTCCATTCCATTCCATTCCATTCCATTTCCATTCCCATTCCATTTCCGTTCCCGTTCCATTTCCGTTCTCGTTCCGTTTCCGTTCCCGTTCCATTTCCATTCCCGTTCCATTTCCGTTCCCGTTCCATTTCCATTCCCGTTCCATTTCCATTCCCTTCCCATTTCCATTTCATTCCATTCCGTTCTGCTCGGGTACATTCCATTCCATTCCATTGCATTCCATTCCGTTCTGCTCCTGTCCATTCCATTCCATTCCATTCCGTTCCATTCCATTCCGTTCTACTCGGGTTGATTCCATTCTATTCCATTCCATTCCATTCGATCCCATTTGATTCCATTCGATTCCATTCAATTCCATTCGATTCCATTCCATTCCACTCCATTCCATTCCATAGAATTCCATTCCATTCCATTCCATTCCATTCCATTCCATTCCATTCCATGGAATTCCATTCCATTCCATTCCATTCCATTCCATTCCATTCCATAGAATTCCATTCCATTCCATTCCATTCCATTGAATTCCGTTCCATTCCATTCCATTCCGTTCCGTTCCGTTCCGTTCCGTTCCGTTGCGTTCCGTTCCGTTGCGTTGTGTTCCATTCCGTTCTACTCGGGTTGATTCCATTCTATTCCATTCCATTCCAATCCATTCCATTGAATTCCATTCCATTCCATTCCATTCCATGGAATTCCGTTCCATTCCATTCCATTCCGTTCCGTTCCGTCCCGTTCCGTTCCGTTCCGTTCCGTTGCGTTCCGTTCCGTTCTACTCGGGTTGATTCCATTCTATTCCATTCCATTCCATTCGATTCCATTCGATTCCATTCGATTCCACTCCATTCCATTCCATAGAATTCCATTCCATTCCATTCCATTCCATTGAATTCCATTCCATTCCATTCCATTCCATTGAATTCCATTCCATTCCATTCCATTCCATTGAATTCCATTCCATTCCATTCCATTCCATTCCATTCCATTCCATTCCATTCCATTCTACTGGTGTCCATTCCATTCCATTCCATTCCATTCCATTCCATTCCATTCCTTTCCATTCCATTGCATTCCATTGCATTCCATTCCATTCCATTCCATTCCATTCCACTCCACTCCACTCCACTCCACTCCATTCCACTCCACTCCACTCCGGTACATTCCATTCCATTCCATTCCGTGCTTCTCAGGTACATTCCGTTCCGTTCCATTCCATTCCATTCCATCCCATTCCATTCCATTTCCATTCCCATTCCATTTCCATTCCCGTTCCATTTCCATTCCCGTTTCTTTTCCATTCCCGTTCCATTTCCATTCCAGTTCCATTACCATTCCCGTTCCATTTCCATTCCCGATCCATTTCCATTCCCGTTCCATTTCCATTCCCGTTCCATTTCCATTCCCGTTCCGTTACCATTCCCGATCCATTTCCGTTCCCGTTCCGTTTCCGTTCCCGTTCCATTTCCGTTCTCGTTCCGTTTCCGTTCCCGTTCCATTTCCATTCCCGTTCCATTTCCGTTCCCGTTCCATTTCCATTCCCGTTCCATTTCCATTCCCTTTCCATTTCCATTTCATTCCATTCCGTTCTGCTCGGGTACATTCCATTCCATTCCATTGCATTCCATTCCGTTCTGCTCCTGTCCATTCCATTCCATTCCATTCCGTTCCATTCCGTTCTACTCGGGTAGATTCCATTCCATTCCATTCCATTCCATTCCATTCCATTCCATTCCATTCTACTGGTGTCCATTCCATTCCATTCCATTCCATTCCATTCCATTCCATTCCATTGCATTCCATTCCATTCCATTCCATTCCGTTCCGTTCTACTCGATTACATTCCATTCAATTCCATTCCATTCCGTTCTACTCGGGTAGATTCCATTCCATTCCATTCCATTCCTTTCCATTCCATTGCATTCCATTGCATTGCATTGCACTCAATTCTATTCCATTCCATTCCATTCCATTCCATTCCATTCCATTCCGTTCCGTTCAACTCGGTTACATTCCATTCAATTACATTCCATTCCGTTCTACTCGGTTACATTCCATTCCATTCCATTCCATTCCATTCCAATCCATTCCATTCCATTCCATTCCGTTCTACTCGTGTACATTCCATTCCATTCCATTCCATTCCATTCCATTCCATTCCATTCCATTCCATTCCGTTCTACTTTGGTACATTCCATTCCATTCCATTCCATTCCATTCCATTCCATTCCATTCCATTCCATTCCATTCCATTCCGTTCTACTCAGGTTGATTCCATTCTATTCCATTCCATTCCATTTCATTCCATTCCATTCCATTCCATTCCATTCGATTCCATTCCATTCCATTCCATTGAATTCCTTTCCATTCCATTCCATTCCATGGAATTCCATTCCATTCCATTCCATTCCATGGAATTCCATTCCATTCCATGGAATTCCATTCCATTCCATTCCATTCCATTCCATTGAATTCCATTCCATTCCATTCCATTCCATTCCATTCCATTCCATTCCATTCCATTCCATTGAATTCCATTCCGTTCCATTCCATTCCATAGAATTCCATTCCATTCCATTCCATTCCATTCCATTCCATTGAATTCCGTTCCATTCCATTCCATTCCATTCCATTCCATCCCATTCCATTCCATTCCATTCCATTCCATTCTACTCGGGTTGATTCCATTCTATTCCATTCCATTCCATTCGATCCCATTTGATTCCATTCGATTCCATTCAATTCCATTCGATTCCATTCCATTCCACTCCATTCCATTCCATTGAATTCCGTTCCATTCCATTCCATTCCATTCCATTCCATGGAATTCCATTCCATTCCATTCCATTCCATTCCATTCCATTCCATAGAATTCCATTCCATTCCATTCCATTCCATTGAATTCCGTTCCATTCCATTCCATTCCGTTCCCTTCCGTTCCGTTCCGTTCCGTTCCGTTGCGTTCCGTTCCGTTCCGTTGTGTTCCGTTCCGTTCTACTCGGGTTGATTCCATTCTATTCCATTCCATTCCAATCCATTCCATTCCATTCCATCGACTTCCATTCCATTCCATTCCATTCCATTCCATTCCATTCCATTCCATTGAATTCCATTCCATTCCATTCCATTCCATTCCATTCCATTCCATTCCATTGAATTCCATTCCATTCCATTCCATTCCATGGAATTCCGTTTCATTCCATTCCATTCCGTTCCGTTCCGTCCCGTTCCGTTCCGTTCCGTTCCGTTGCGTTCCGCTCCGTTCTACTCGGGTTGATTCCATTCTGTTCCATTCCATTCCATTCTTTTCCATTCGATTCCATTCGATTCCACTCCATTCCTTTCCATAGAATTCCATTCCATTCCATTCCATTCTATTGAATTCCATTCCATTCCATTCCATTCCATTGAATTCCATTCCATTCCATTCCATTCTATTGAATTCCATTCCATTCCATTCCATTCCATTCCATTCCATTCCATTCCATTCCATTCCATTCCATTCCATTCCATTCCATTCTACTGTTGTCCATTCCATTCCATTCCATTCCATTCCATTCCATTCCATTCCATTGAATTCCATTCTGTTCCATTCCATTCCATTGAATTCTATTCCATTCCATTCCATTCCATTCCATTCCATTCCATTCCATTCCATTGAATTCCATTCCATTCCATCCCATTCCATTCCATTCCATTCCATTCCGTTCTACTCGGGTTGATTCCATTCTATTCCATTCCATTCCATTCGAACCCATTTGATTCCATTCGATTCCATTCAATTCAATTCGATTCCATTCCATTCCACTCCATTCCATTCCATTGAATTCCATTCCATTCCATTCCATTCCATTCCATTCCATTCCATTCCATTCCATTCCATTCCATTCCATTGAATTCCATTCCATTCCATTCCATTCCATTCCATTGAATTCCATTCCATTCCATTCCATTCCATTGAATTCCATTCCATTCCATTCCATTCCATTCCATTCCATTCCATTCCATTCTACTGGTGTCCATTCCATTCCATTCCATTCCATTCCATTCCATTCCTTTCCATTCCATTGCATTCCATTGCATTCCATTCCATTCCATTCCATTCCATTCCATTCCATTCCACTCCACTCCACTCCACTCCACTCCATTCCACTCCACTCCACTCCGGTACATTCCATTCCATTCCATTCCATTCCATTCCATTCCATTCCATTCCATTCCGTGCTTCTCGGGTACATTCCGTTCCGTTCCATTCCATTCCATTCCATTCCATTCCGTTCCAGTGCACTCTACTCCACTCCACTCCACTCCACTCCACTCCGGTACATTCCATTCCATTCCATTCCATTCCATTCCATTCCATTTCCATTCCCATTCCATTTCCATTCCCGTTCCATTTCCATTCCCGTTTCTTTTCCATTCCCGTTCCATTTCCATTCCAGTTCCATTACCATTCCCGTTCCATTTCCATTCCCGACCCATTTCCATTCCCGTTCCATTACCATTCCCGTTCCATTTCCGTTCCCGTTCCGTTTCCGTTCCCGTTCCATTTCCGTTCCCGTTCCGTTTCCGTTCCCGTTCCATTTCCGTTCTCGTTCCGTTTCCGTTCCCGTTCCATTTCCATTCCCGTTCCATTTCCGTTCCCGTTCCATTTCCATTCCCGTTCCATTTCCATTCCCTTTCCATTTCCATTTCATTCCATTCCGTTCTGCTCGGGTACATTCCATTCCATTCCATTGCATTCCATTCCGTTCTGCTCCTGTCCATTCCATTCCATTCCAATCCGTTCCATTCCGTTCTACTCGGGTAGATTCCATTCCATTCCATTCCATTCCATTCCATTCCATTCCATTCCATTCCATTCCATTCCATTCCATTCCATTCCATCCCATTCCATTCCATTCCATTCCGTTCCATTCAATTCCATCCCATTCCATTCCATTCCATTCCATTCCGTTCTACTCGGGTTGATTCCATTCTATTCCATTCCATTCCATTCGATCCCATTTGATTCCATTCGATTCCATTCAATTCCATTCGATTCCATTCCATTCCACTCCATTCCATTCCATTGAATTCCATTCCATTCCATTCCATTCCATTCCATTCCATTCCATGGAATTCCATTCCATTCCATTCCATTCCATTCCATTCCATGGAATTCCATTCCATTCCATTCCATTCCATTCCATAGAATTCCATTCCATTCCATTCCATTCCACTGAATTCCGTTCCATTCCATTCCATTCCGTTCCGTTCCGTTCCGTTCCGTTCTGTTGCGTTCCGTTCCGTTCCGTTGTGTTCCGTTCCGTTCTACTCGGGTTGATTCCATTCTATTCCATTCCATTCCAATCCATTCCATTCCATTCCACTGAATTCCATTCCATTCCATTCCATTCCATTCCATTCCATTCCATTGAATTCCATTCCATTGAATTCCATTCCATTCCATTCCATTCCATTGAATTCCATTCCATTCCATTCCATTCCATGGAATTCCGTTCCATTCCATTCCATTCCGTTCCGTTCCGTCCCGTTCCGTTCCGTTCCGTTCCGTTGCGTTCCGTTCCGTTCTACTCGGGTTGATTCCATTCTACTCCATTCCATTCCATTCGATTCCATTCGATTCCATTCGATTCCACTCCATTCCATTCCATAGAATTCCATTCCATTCCATTCCATTCCATTGAATTCCATTCCATTCCATTCCATTCCATAGAATTCCATTCCATTCCATTCCATTCCATCGAATTCCATTCCATTCCATTCCATTCCATTCCATTCCATTCCATTCCATTCCATTCTACTGGTGTCCATTCCATTCCATTCCATTCCATTCCATTCCATTCCATTCCATTCCATTCCTTTCCATTCCATTGCATTCCATTGCATTCCATTCCATTCCATTCCATTCCATTCCATTCCACTCCACTCCACTCCACTCCACTCCATTCCACTCCACTCCACTCCGGTACATTCCATTCCATTCCATTCCATTCCATTCCATTCCATTCCATTCCGTGCTTCTCGGGTACATTCCGTTCCGTTCCATTCCATTCCATTCCGTTCCAGTGCACTCTACTCCACTCCACTCCACTCCACTCCACTCCGGTACATTCCATTCCATTCCATTCCATTCCATTCCATTCCATTTCCATTCCCATTCCATTTCCATTCCCGTTCCATTTCCATTCCCGTTTCTTTTCCATTCCCGTTCCATTTCCATTCCAGTTCCATTACCATTCCCGTTCCATTTCCATTCCCGATCCATTTCCATTCCCGTTCCTTTTCCATTCCCGTTCCATTTCCATTCCCGTTCCGTTACCATTCCCGTTCCATTTCCGTTCCCGTTCCGTTTCCGTTCCCGTTCCATTTCCGTTCTCGTTCTGTTTCCGTTCCCGTTCCATTTCCATTCCCGTTCCATTTCCGTTCCCGTTCCATTTCCGTTCCCGTTCCGTTTCCGTTCCCGTTCCATTTCCGTTCTCGTTCCGTTTCCGTTCCCGTTCCATTTCCATTCCCGTTCCATTTCCATTTCATTCCATTCCGTTCTGCTCGGGTACATTCCATTCCATTCCATTGCATTCCATTCCGTTCTGCTCCTGTCCATTCCATTCCATTCCATTCCGTTCCATTCCGTTCTACTCGGGTAGATCCCATTCCATTCCATTCCATTCCATTCCATTCCATGGAATTCCATTCCATTCCATTCCATTCCATTCCATTCCATTCCATTCCATTCCATTCCATTCCATTCCATAGAATTCCATTCCATTCCATTCCATTCCATTCCGTTCCGTTCCGTTCCGTTCCGTTCCGTTCCGTTGCGTTCCGTTCCGTTGCGTTGTGTTCCGTTCCGTTCTACTCGGGTTGATTCCATTCTATTCCATTCCATTCCAATCCATTCCATTGAATTCCATTCCATTCCATTCCATTCCATGGAATTCCGTTCCATTCCATTCCATTCCGTTCCGTTCCGTCCCGTTCCGTTCCGTTCCGTTCCGTTGCGTTCCGTTCCGTTCTACTCGGGTTGATTCCATTCTATTCCATTCCATTCCATTCAATTCCATTCGATTCCATTCGATTCCACTCCATTCCATTCCATAGAATTCCATTCCATTCCATTCCATTCCATTGAATTCCATTCCATTCCATTCCATTCCATTGAATTCCATTCCATTCCATTCCATTCCATTGAATTCCATTCCATTCCATTCCATTCCATTCCATTCCATTCCATTCCATTCCATTCTACTGGTGTCCATTCCATTCCATTCCATTCCATTCCATTCCATTCCATTCCTTTCCATTCCATTGCATTCCATTGCATTCCATTCCATTCCATTCCATTCCATTCCATTCCACTCCACTCCACTCCACTCCACTCCATTCCACTCCACTCCACTCCGGTACATTCCATTCCATTCCATTCCATTCCATTCCATTCCATTCCATTCCGTGCTTCTCAGGTACATTCCGTTCCGTTCCATTCCATTCCATTCCATCCCATTCCATTCCGTTCCAGTGCACTCTACTCCACTCCACTCCACTCCACTCCACTCCGGTACATTCCATTCCATTCCATTCCATTCCATTCCATTCCATTTCCATTCCCATTCCATTTCCATTCCCGTTCCATTTCCATTCCCGTTTCTTTTCCATTCCCGTTCCATTTCCATTCCAGTTCCATTACCATTCCCGTTCCATTTCCATTCCCGATCCATTTCCATTCCCGTTCCATTTCCATTCCCGTTCCATTTCCATTCCCGTTCCGTTACCATTCCCGTTCCATTTCCGTTCCCGTTCCGTTTCCGTTCCCGTTCCATTTCCATTCCCGTTCCATTTCCGTTCCCGTTCCGTTACCGTTCCCGTTCCATTTCCGTTCTCGTTCCGTTTCCGTTCCCGTTCCATTTCCATTCCCGTTCCATTTCCGTTCCCGTTCCATTTCCATTCCCGTTCCATTTCCATTCCCTTTCCATTTCCATTTCATTCCATTCCGTTCTGCTCGGGTACATTCCATTCCATTCCATTGCATTCCATTCCGTTCTGCTCCTGTCCATTCCATTCCATTCCATTCCGTTCCATTCCGTTCTACTCGGGTAGATTCCATTCCATTCCATTCCATTCCATTCCATTCCATTCCATTCCATTCCATTCTACTGGTGTCCATTCCATTCCATTCCATTCCATTCCATTCCATTCCATTCCATTGCATTCCATTCCATTCCATTCCATTCCGTTCCGTTCTACTCGATTACATTCCATTCAATTCCATTCCATTCCGTTCTACTCGGGTAGATTCCATTCCATTCCATTCCATTCCTTTCCATTCCATTGCATTCCATTGCATTGCATTGCACTCAATTCCATTCCATTCCATTCCATTCCATTCCATTCCAATCCATTCCATTCCATTCCGTTCCGTTCAACTCGGTTACATTCCATTCAATTACATTCCATTCCGTTCTACTCGGTTACATTCCATTCCATTCCATTCCATTCCATTCCAATCCATTCCATTCCATTCCATTCCGTTCTACTCGTGTACATTCCATTCCATTCCATTCCATTCCATTCCATTCCATTCCATTCCATTCCATTCCATTCCGTTCTACTTTGGTACATTCCATTCCATTCCATTCCATTCCATTCCATTCCATTCCATTCCATTCCGTTCTACTCAGGTTGATTCCATTCTATTCCATTCCATTCCATTCCATTCCATTCCATTCCATTCCATTCCATTCCATTCCATTCGATTCCATTCCATTCCATTCCATAGAATTCCATTCCATTCCATTCCATTCCATGGAATTCCATGGAATTCCATTCCATTCCATGGAATTCCATTCCATTCCATTCCATTCCATTCCATTCCATTCCATTCCATTCCATTGAATTCCATTCCATTCCATTCCATTCCATTCCATTGAATTCCATTCCGTTCCATTCCATTCCATTGAATTCCATTCCATTCCATTCCATTCCATTCCATTCCATTCCATTCCATTCCATCCCATTCCATTCCATTCCATTCCATTCCATTCCATTCCATCCCATTCCATTCCATTCCATTCCATTCCGTTCTACTCGGGTTGATTCCATTCTATTCCATTCCATTCCATTCGATCCCATTTGATTCCATTCGATTCCATTCAATTCCATTCGATTCCATTCCATTCCACTCCATTCCATTCCATTGAATTCCATTCCATTCCATTCCATTCCATTCCATTCCATTCCATGGAATTCCATTCCATTCCATTCCATTCCATTCCATTCCATGGAATTCCATTCCATTCCATTCCATTCCATTCCATAGAATTCCATTCCATTCCATTCCATTCCACTGAATTCCGTTCCATTCCATTCCATTCCGTTCCGTTCCGTTCCGTTCCGTTCCGTTCTGTTGCGTTCCGTTCCGTTCCGTTGTGTTCCGTTCCGTTCTACTCGGGTTGATTCCATTCTATTCCATTCCATTCCAATCCATTCCATTCCATTCCATTGAATTCCATTCCATTCCATTCCATTCCATTCCATTCCATTCCATTCCATTGAATTCCATTCCATTCCATTCCATTCCATTCCATTCCATTCCATTGAATTCCATTCCATTCCATTCCATTCCATGGAATTCCGTTCCATTCCATTCCGTTCCGTTCCGTCCCGTTCCGTTCCGTTCCGTTCCGTTCCGTTGCGTTCCGTTCTACTCGGGTTGATTCCATTCTATTCCATTCCATTCCATTCGATTCCATTCGATTCCATTCGATTCCACTCCATTCCATTCCATAGAATTCCATTCCATTCCATTCCATTCCATTGAATTCCATTCCATTCCATTCCATTCCATAGAATTCCATTCCATTCCATTCCATTCCATTGAATTCCATTCCATTCCATTCCATTCCATTCCATTCCATTCCATTCCATTCCATTCCATTCCATTCCATTCTACTGGTGTCCATTCCATTCCATTCCATTCCATTCCATTCCATTCCATTCCATTCCATTCCATTCCTTTCCATTCCATTGGATTCCATTGCATTCCATTCCATTCCATTCCATTCCATTCCATTCCATTCCACTCCACTCCACTCCACTCCACTCCATTCCACTCCACTCCACTCCGGTACATTCCATTCCATTCCATTCCATTCCATTCCATTCCATTCCATTCCATTCCGTGCTTCTCGGGTACATTCCGTTCCGTTCCATTCCATTCCATTCCGTTCCAGTGCACTCTAATCCACTCCACTCCACTCCCCTCCACTCCGGTACATTCCATTCCATTCCATTCCATTCCATTCCATTCCATTTCCATTCCCATTCCATTTCCATTCCCGTTCCATTTCCATTCCCGTTTCTTTTCCATTCCCGTTCCATTTCCATTCCAGTTCCATTACCATTCCCGTTCCATTTCCATTCCCGATCCATTTCCATTCCCGTTCCTTTTCCATTCCCGTTCCATTTCCATTCCCGTTCCGTTACCATTCCCGTTCCATTTCCGTTCCCGTTCCGTTTCCGTTCCCGTTCCATTTCCGTTCTCGTTCCGTTTCCGTTCCCGTTCCATTTCCATTCCCGTTCCATTTCCGTTCCCGTTCCATTTCCATTCCCGTTCCATTTCCATTCCCTTCCCATTTCCATTTCATTCCATTCCGTTCTGCTCGGGTACATTCCATTCCATTCCATTGCATTCCATTCCGTTCTGCTCCTGTCCATTCCATTCCATTCCATTCCGTTCCATTCCGTTCTACTCGGGTAGATCCCATTCCATTCCATTCCATTCCATTCCATTCCATTCCATTCCATGGAATTCCATTCCATTCCATTCCATTCCATGGAATTCCATTCCATTCCATTCCATTCCATTCCATTCCATTCCATTCCATTCCGTTCTACTCGGGTTGATTCCATTCTATTCCATTCCATTCCATTCGATCCCATTTGATTCCATTCGATTCCATTCAATTCCATTCGATTCCATTCCATTCCACTCCATTCCATTCCATTGAATTCCATTCCATTCCATTCCATTCCATTCCATTCCATTCCATTCCATTCCATTCCATAGAATTCCATTCCATTCCATTCCATTCCATTGAATTCCGTTCCATTCCATTCCACTCCGTTCCGTTCCGTTCCGTTCCGTTCCGTTGCGTTCCGTTCCGTTGCGTTGTGTTCCATTCCGTTCTACTCGGGTTGATTCCATTCTATTCCATTCCATTCCAATCCATTCCATTGAATTCCATTCCATTCCATTCCATTCCATGGAATTCCGTTCCATTCCATTCCATTCCGTTCCGTTCCGTCCCGTTCCGTTCCGTTCCGTTCCGTTGCGTTCCGTTCCGTTCTACTCGGGTTGATTCCATTCTATTCCATTCCATTCCATTCGATTCCATTCGATTCCATTCGATTCCACTCCATTCCATTCCATAGAATTCCATTCCATTCCATTCCATTCCATTGAATTCCATTCCATTCCATTCCATTCCATTGAATTCCATTCCATTCCATTCCATTCCATTGAATTCCATTCCATTCCATTCCATTCCATTCCATTCCATTCCATTCCATTCCATTCCATTCTACTGGTGTCCATTCCATTCCATTCCATTCCATTCCATTCCATTCCATTCCATTCCTTTCCATTCCATTGCATTCCATTGCATTCCATTCCATTCCATTCCATTCCATTCCACTCCACTCCACTCCACTCCACTCCATTCCACTCCACTCCACTCCGGTACATTCCATTCCATTCCATTCCATTCCATTCCATTCCATTCCGTGCTTCTCAGGTACATTCCGTTCCGTTCCATTCCATTCCATTCCATCCCATTCCATTCCGTTCCAGTGCACTCTACTCCACTCCACTCCACTCCACTCCACTCCGGTACATTCCATTCCATTCCATTCCATTCCATTCCATTCCATTTCCATTCCCATTCCATTTCCATTCCCGTTCCATTTCCATTCCCGTTTCTTTTCCATTCCCGTTCCATTTCCATTCCAGTTCCATTACCATTCCCGTTCCATTTCCATTCCCGATCCATTTCCATTCCCGTTCCATTTCCATTCCCGTTCCATTTCCATTCCCGTTCCGTTACCATTCCCGTTCCATTTCCGTTCCCGTTCCGTTTCCGTTCCCGTTCCATTTCCGTTCTCGTTCCGTTTCCGTTCCCGTTCCATTTCCATTCCCGTTCCATTTCCGTTCCCGTTCCATTTCCATTCCCGTTCCATTTCCATTCCCTTTCCATTTCCATTTCATTCCATTCCGTTCTGCTCGGGTACATTCCATTCCATTCCATTGCATTCCATTCCGTTCTGCTCCTGTCCATTCCATTCCATTCCAATCCGTTCCATTCCGTTCTACTCGGGTAGATTCCATTCCATTCCATTCCATTCCATTCCATTCCATTCCATTCCATTCCATTCCATTCCATTCCATTCCATTCCATTCCATCCCATTCCATTCCATTCCATTCCGTTCCATTCAATTCCATCCCATTCCATTCCATTCCATTCCATTCCGTTCTACTCGGGTTGATTCCATTCTATTCCATTCCATTCCATTCGATCCCATTTGATTCCATTCGATTCCATTCAATTCCATTCGATTCCATTCCATTCCACTCCATTCCATTCCATTGAATTCCATTCCATTCCATTCCATTCCATTCCATTCCATTCCATGGAATTCCATTCCATTCCATTCCATTCCATTCCATTCCATGGAATTCCATTCCATTCCATTCCATTCCATTCCATAGAATTCCATTCCATTCCATTCCATTCCACTGAATTCCGTTCCATTCCATTCCATTCCGTTCCGTTCCGTTCCGTTCCGTTCTGTTGCGTTCCGTTCCGTTCCGTTGTGTTCCGTTCCGTTCTACTCGGGTTGATTCCATTCTATTCCATTCCATTCCAATCCATTCCATTCCATTCCACTGAATTCCATTCCATTCCATTCCATTCCATTCCATTCCATTCCATTGAATTCCATTCCATTGAATTCCATTCCATTCCATTCCATTCCATTGAATTCCATTCCATTCCATTCCATTCCATGGAATTCCGTTCCATTCCATTCCATTCCGTTCCGTTCCGTCCCGTTCCGTTCCGTTCCGTTCCGTTGCGTTCCGTTCCGTTCTACTCGGGTTGATTCCATTCTACTCCATTCCATTCCATTCGATTCCATTCGATTCCATTCGATTCCACTCCATTCCATTCCATAGAATTCCATTCCATTCCATTCCATTCCATTGAATTCCATTCCATTCCATTCCATTCCATAGAATTCCATTCCATTCCATTCCATTCCATCGAATTCCATTCCATTCCATTCCATTCCATTCCATTCCATTCCATTCCATTCCATTCTACTGGTGTCCATTCCATTCCATTCCATTCCATTCCATTCCATTCCATTCCATTCCATTCCTTTCCATTCCATTGCATTCCATTGCATTCCATTCCATTCCATTCCATTCCATTCCATTCCACTCCACTCCACTCCACTCCACTCCATTCCACTCCACTCCACTCCGGTACATTCCATTCCATTCCATTCCATTCCATTCCATTCCATTCCATTCCGTGCTTCTCGGGTACATTCCGTTCCGTTCCATTCCATTCCATTCCGTTCCAGTGCACTCTACTCCACTCCACTCCACTCCACTCCACTCCGGTACATTCCATTCCATTCCATTCCATTCCATTCCATTCCATTTCCATTCCCATTCCATTTCCATTCCCGTTCCATTTCCATTCCCGTTTCTTTTCCATTCCCGTTCCATTTCCATTCCAGTTCCATTACCATTCCCGTTCCATTTCCATTCCCGATCCATTTCCATTCCCGTTCCTTTTCCATTCCCGTTCCATTTCCATTCCCGTTCCGTTACCATTCCCGTTCCATTTCCGTTCCCGTTCCGTTTCCGTTCCCGTTCCATTTCCGTTCTCGTTCTGTTTCCGTTCCCGTTCCATTTCCATTCCCGTTCCATTTCCGTTCCCGTTCCATTTCCGTTCCCGTTCCGTTTCCGTTCCCGTTCCATTTCCGTTCTCGTTCCGTTTCCGTTCCCGTTCCATTTCCATTCCCGTTCCATTTCCATTTCATTCCATTCCGTTCTGCTCGGGTACATTCCATTCCATTCCATTGCATTCCATTCCGTTCTGCTCCTGTCCATTCCATTCCATTCCATTCCGTTCCATTCCGTTCTACTCGGGTAGATCCCATTCCATTCCATTCCATTCCATTCCATTCCATGGAATTCCATTCCATTCCATTCCATTCCATTCCATTCCATTCCATTCCATTCCATTCCATTCCATTCCATTCCATAGAATTCCATTCCATTCCATTCCATTCCATTCCGTTCCGTTCCGTTCCGTTCCGTTCCGTTCCGTTGCGTTCCGTTCCGTTGCGTTGTGTTCCGTTCCGTTCTACTCGGGTTGATTCCATTCTATTCCATTCCATTCCAATCCATTCCATTGAATTCCATTCCATTCCATTCCATTCCATGGAATTCCGTTCCATTCCATTCCATTCCGTTCCGTTCCGTCCCGTTCCGTTCCGTTCCGTTCCGTTGCGTTCCGTTCCGTTCTACTCGGGTTGATTCCATTCTATTCCATTCCATTCCATTCAATTCCATTCGATTCCATTCGATTCCACTCCATTCCATTCCATAGAATTCCATTCCATTCCATTCCATTCCATTGAATTCCATTCCATTCCATTCCATTCCATTGAATTCCATTCCATTCCATTCCATTCCATTGAATTCCATTCCATTCCATTCCATTCCATTCCATTCCATTCCATTCCATTCCATTCTACTGGTGTCCATTCCATTCCATTCCATTCCATTCCATTCCATTCCATTCCTTTCCATTCCATTGCATTCCATTGCATTCCATTCCATTCCATTCCATTCCATTCCACTCCACTCCACTCCACTCCACTCCATTCCACTCCACTCCACTCCGGTACATTCCATTCCATTCCATTCCATTCCATTCCATTCCATTCCATTCCGTGCTTCTCAGGTACATTCCGTTCCGTTCCATTCCATTCCATTCCATCCCATTCCATTCCGTTCCAGTGCACTCTACTCCACTCCACTCCACTCCACTCCACTCCGGTACATTCCATTCCATTCCATTCCATTCCATTCCATTCCATTTCCATTCCCATTCCATTTCCATTCCCGTTCCATTTCCATTCCCGTTTCTTTTCCATTCCCGTTCCATTTCCATTCCAGTTCCATTACCATTCCCGTTCCATTTCCATTCCCGATCCATTTCCATTCCCGTTCCATTTCCATTCCCGTTCCATTTCCATTCCCGTTCCGTTACCATTCCCGTTCCATTTCCGTTCCCGTTCCGTTTCCGTTCCCGTTCCATTTCCATTCCCGTTCCATTTCCGTTCCCGTTCCGTTACCGTTCCCGTTCCATTTCCGTTCTCGTTCCGTTTCCGTTCCCGTTCCATTTCCATTCCCGTTCCATTTCCGTTCCCGTTCCATTTCCATTCCCGTTCCATTTCCATTCCCTTTCCATTTCCATTTCATTCCATTCCGTTCTGCTCGGGTACATTCCATTCCATTCCATTGCATTCCATTCCGTTCTGCTCCTGTCCATTCCATTCCATTCCATTCCGTTCCATTCCGTTCTACTCGGGTAGATTCCATTCCATTCCATTCCATTCCATTCCATTCCATTCCATTCCATTCCATTCTACTGGTGTCCATTCCATTCCATTCCATTCCATTCCATTCCATTCCATTCCATTGCATTCCATTCCATTCCATTCCATTCCGTTCCGTTCTACTCGATTACATTCCATTCAATTCCATTCCATTCCGTTCTACTCGGGTAGATTCCATTCCATTCCATTCCATTCCTTTCCATTCCATTGCATTCCATTGCATTGCATTGCACTCAATTCCATTCCATTCCATTCCATTCCATTCCATTCCAATCCATTCCATTCCATTCCGTTCCGTTCAACTCGGTTACATTCCATTCAATTACATTCCATTCCGTTCTACTCGGTTACATTCCATTCCATTCCATTCCATTCCATTCCAATCCATTCCATTCCATTCCATTCCGTTCTACTCGTGTACATTCCATTCCATTCCATTCCATTCCATTCCATTCCATTCCATTCCATTCCATTCCATTCCATTCCGTTCTACTTTGGTACATTCCATTCCATTCCATTCCATTCCATTCCATTCCATTCCATTCCATTCCGTTC
The DNA here is from genome assembly GCF_029281585.2 of Gorilla gorilla gorilla. Lineage (NCBI taxonomy): Eukaryota > Metazoa > Chordata > Mammalia > Primates > Hominidae > Gorilla > Gorilla gorilla. The sequence goes on along the minus strand of NC_073240.2, from coordinate 9,459,565 downwards.
TACTCAGGTTGATTCCATTCTATTCCATTCCATTCCATTCCATTCCATTCCATTCCATTCCATTCCATTCCATTCCATTCGATTCCATTCCATTCCATTCCATAGAATTCCATTCCATTCCATTCCATTCCATGGAATTCCATGGAATTCCATTCCATTCCATGGAATTCCATTCCATTCCATTCCATTCCATTCCATTCCATTCCATTCCATTCCATTGAATTCCATTCCATTCCATTCCATTCCATTCCATTGAATTCCATTCCGTTCCATTCCATTCCATTGAATTCCATTCCATTCCATTCCATTCCATTCCATTCCATTCCATTCCATTCCATCCCATTCCATTCCATTCCATTCCATTCCATTCCATTCCATCCCATTCCATTCCATTCCATTCCATTCCGTTCTACTCGGGTTGATTCCATTCTATTCCATTCCATTCCATTCGATCCCATTTGATTCCATTCGATTCCATTCAATTCCATTCGATTCCATTCCATTCCACTCCATTCCATTCCATTGAATTCCATTCCATTCCATTCCATTCCATTCCATTCCATTCCATGGAATTCCATTCCATTCCATTCCATTCCATTCCATTCCATGGAATTCCATTCCATTCCATTCCATTCCATTCCATAGAATTCCATTCCATTCCATTCCATTCCACTGAATTCCGTTCCATTCCATTCCATTCCGTTCCGTTCCGTTCCGTTCCGTTCCGTTCTGTTGCGTTCCGTTCCGTTCCGTTGTGTTCCGTTCCGTTCTACTCGGGTTGATTCCATTCTATTCCATTCCATTCCAATCCATTCCATTCCATTCCATTGAATTCCATTCCATTCCATTCCATTCCATTCCATTCCATTCCATTCCATTGAATTCCATTCCATTCCATTCCATTCCATTCCATTCCATTCCATTGAATTCCATTCCATTCCATTCCATTCCATGGAATTCCGTTCCATTCCATTCCGTTCCGTTCCGTCCCGTTCCGTTCCGTTCCGTTCCGTTCCGTTGCGTTCCGTTCTACTCGGGTTGATTCCATTCTATTCCATTCCATTCCATTCGATTCCATTCGATTCCATTCGATTCCACTCCATTCCATTCCATAGAATTCCATTCCATTCCATTCCATTCCATTGAATTCCATTCCATTCCATTCCATTCCATAGAATTCCATTCCATTCCATTCCATTCCATTGAATTCCATTCCATTCCATTCCATTCCATTCCATTCCATTCCATTCCATTCCATTCCATTCCATTCCATTCTACTGGTGTCCATTCCATTCCATTCCATTCCATTCCATTCCATTCCATTCCATTCCATTCCATTCCATTCCTTTCCATTCCATTGGATTCCATTGCATTCCATTCCATTCCATTCCATTCCATTCCATTCCATTCCAATCCACTCCACTCCACTCCACTCCATTCCACTCCACTCCACTCCGGTACATTCCATTCCATTCCATTCCATTCCATTCCATTCCATTCCATTCCATTCCGTGCTTCTCGGGTACATTCCGTTCCGTTCCATTCCATTCCATTCCGTTCCAGTGCACTCTAATCCACTCCACTCCACTCCCCTCCACTCCGGTACATTCCATTCCATTCCATTCCATTCCATTCCATTCCATTTCCATTCCCATTCCATTTCCATTCCCGTTCCATTTCCATTCCCGTTTCTTTTCCATTCCCGTTCCATTTCCATTCCAGTTCCATTACCATTCCCGTTCCATTTCCATTCCCGATCCATTTCCATTCCCGTTCCTTTTCCATTCCCGTTCCATTTCCATTCCCGTTCCGTTACCATTCCCGTTCCATTTCCGTTCCCGTTCCGTTTCCGTTCCCGTTCCATTTCCGTTCTCGTTCCGTTTCCGTTCCCGTTCCATTTCCATTCCCGTTCCATTTCCGTTCCCGTTCCATTTCCATTCCCGTTCCATTTCCATTCCCTTCCCATTTCCATTTCATTCCATTCCGTTCTGCTCGGGTACATTCCATTCCATTCCATTGCATTCCATTCCGTTCTGCTCCTGTCCATTCCATTCCATTCCATTCCGTTCCATTCCGTTCTACTCGGGTAGATCCCATTCCATTCCATTCCATTCCATTCCATTCCATTCCATTCCATGGAATTCCATTCCATTCCATTCCATTCCATGGAATTCCATTCCATTCCATTCCATTCCATTCCATTCCATTCCATTCCATTCCGTTCTACTCGGGTTGATTCCATTCTATTCCATTCCATTCCATTCGATCCCATTTGATTCCATTCGATTCCATTCAATTCCATTCGATTCCATTCCATTCCACTCCATTCCATTCCATTGAATTCCATTCCATTCCATTCCATTCCATTCCATTCCATTCCATTCCATTCCATTCCATAGAATTCCATTCCATTCCATTCCATTCCATTGAATTCCGTTCCATTCCATTCCACTCCGTTCCGTTCCGTTCCGTTCCGTTCCGTTGCGTTCCGTTCCGTTGCGTTGTGTTCCATTCCGTTCTACTCGGGTTGATTCCATTCTATTCCATTCCATTCCAATCCATTCCATTGAATTCCATTCCATTCCATTCCATTCCATGGAATTCCGTTCCATTCCATTCCATTCCGTTCCGTTCCGTCCCGTTCCGTTCCGTTCCGTTCCGTTGCGTTCCGTTCCGTTCTACTCGGGTTGATTCCATTCTATTCCATTCCATTCCATTCGATTCCATTCGATTCCATTCGATTCCACTCCATTCCATTCCATAGAATTCCATTCCATTCCATTCCATTCCATTGAATTCCATTCCATTCCATTCCATTCCATTGAATTCCATTCCATTCCATTCCATTCCATTGAATTCCATTCCATTCCATTCCATTCCATTCCATTCCATTCCATTCCATTCCATTCCATTCCATTCTACTGGTGTCCATTCCATTCCATTCCATTCCATTCCATTCCATTCCATTCCTTTCCATTCCATTGCATTCCATTGCATTCCATTCCATTCCATTCCATTCCATTCCACTCCACTCCACTCCACTCCACTCCATTCCACTCCACTCCACTCCGGTACATTCCATTCCATTCCATTCCATTCCATTCCATTCCATTCCGTGCTTCTCAGGTACATTCCGTTCCGTTCCATTCCATTCCATTCCATCCCATTCCATTCCGTTCCAGTGCACTCTACTCCACTCCACTCCACTCCACTCCACTCCGGTACATTCCATTCCATTCCATTCCATTCCATTCCATTCCATTTCCATTCCCATTCCATTTCCATTCCCGTTCCATTTCCATTCCCGTTTCTTTTCCATTCCCGTTCCATTTCCATTCCAGTTCCATTACCATTCCCGTTCCATTTCCATTCCCGATCCATTTCCATTCCCGTTCCATTTCCATTCCCGTTCCATTTCCATTCCCGTTCCGTTACCATTCCCGTTCCATTTCCGTTCCCGTTCCGTTTCCGTTCCCGTTCCATTTCCGTTCTCGTTCCGTTTCCGTTCCCGTTCCATTTCCATTCCCGTTCCATTTCCGTTCCCGTTCCATTTCCATTCCCGTTCCATTTCCATTCCCTTTCCATTTCCATTTCATTCCATTCCGTTCTGCTCGGGTACATTCCATTCCATTCCATTGCATTCCATTCCGTTCTGCTCCTGTCCATTCCATTCCATTCCATTCCGTTCCATTCCGTTCTACTCGGGTAGATTCCATTCCATTCCATTCCATTCCATTCCATTCCATTCCATTCCATTCCATTCTACTGGTGTCCATTCCATTCCATTCCATTCCATTCCATTCCATTCCATTCCATTCCATTGCATTCCATTCCATTCCATTCCATTCCGTTCCGTTCTACTCGATTACATTCCATTCAATTCCATTCCATTCCGTTCTACTCGGGTAGATTCCATTCCATTCCATTCCATTCCTTTCCATTCCATTGCATTCCATTGCATTGCATTGCACTCAATTCCATTCCATTCCATTCCATTCCATTCCATTCCATTCCATTCCATTCCGTTCCGTTCAACTCGGTTACATTCCATTCAATTACATTCCATTCCGTTCTACTCGGTTACATTCCATTCCATTCCATTCCATTCCATTCCAATCCATTCCATTCCATTCCATTCCGTTCTACTCGTGTACATTCCATTCCATTCCATTCCATTCCATTCCATTCCATTCCATTCCATTCCATTCCATTCCATTCCATTCCGTTCTACTTTGGTACATTCCATTCCATTCCATTCCATTCCATTCCATTCCATTCCATTCCATTCCATTCCATTCCGTTCTACTCAGGTTGATTCCATTCTATTCCATTCCATTCCATTTCATTCCATTCCATTCCATTCCATTCCATTCGATTCCATTCCATTCCATTCCATTGAATTCCTTTCCATTCCATTCCATTCCATGGAATTCCATTCCATTCCATTCCATTCCATGGAATTCCATTCCATTCCATTCCATTCCATGGAATTCCATTCCATTCCATTCCATGGAATTCCATTCCATTCCATTCCATTCCATTCCATTCCATTCCATTCCATTCCATTGAATTCCATTCCGTTCCATTCCATTCCATAGAATTCCATTCCATTCCATTCCATTCCATTCCATTCCATTCCATTGAATTCCGTTCCATTCCATTCCATTCCATTCCATCCCATTCCATTCCATTCCATTCCATTCCATTCCGTTCTACTCGGGTTGATTCCATTCTATTCCATTCCATTCCATTCGATCCCATTTGATTCCATTCGATTCCATTCAATTCCATTCGATTCCATTCCATTCCACTCCATTCCATTCCATTGAATTCCATTCCATTCCATTCCATTCCATTCCATTCCATGGAATTCCATTCCATTCCATTCCATTCCATTCCATTCCATTCCATAGAATTCCATTCCATTCCATTCCATTCCATTGAATTCCGTTCCATTCCATTCCATTCCGTTCCCTTCCGTTCCGTTCCGTTCCGTTCCGTTGCGTTCCGTTCCGTTCCGTTGTGTTCCGTTCCGTTCTACTCGGGTTGATTCCATTCTATTCCATTCCATTCCAATCCATTCCATTCCATTCCATCGACTTCCATTCAATTCCATTCCATTCCATTCCATTCCATTCCATTCCATTGAATTCCATTCCATTCCATTCCATTCCATTCCATTCCATTCCATTCCATTGAATTCCATTCCATTCCATTCCATTCCATGGAATTCCGTTTCATTCCATTCCATTCCGTTCCGTTCCGTCCCGTTCCGTTCCGTTCCGTTCCGTTGCGTTCCGCTCCGTTCTACTCGGGTTGATTCCATTCTGTTCCATTCCATTCCATTCTTTTCCATTCGATTCCATTCGATTCCACTCCATTCCTTTCCATAGAATTCCATTCCATTCCATTCCATTCTATTGAATTCCATTCCATTCCATTCCATTCCATTGAATTCCATTCCATTCCATTCCATTCCATTGAATTCCATTCCATTCCATTCCATTCCATTCCATTCCATTCCATTCCATTCCATTCCATTCTACTGTTGTCCATTCCATTCCATTCCATTCCATTCCATTCCATTCCATTCCATTCCTTTCCATTCCATTGCATTCCATTGCATTCCATTCCATTCCATTCCATTCCATTCCATTCCATTCCATTCCATTCCATTCCACTCCACACCACTCCACTCCACTCCATTCCACTCCACTCCACTCCGGTACATTCCATTCCATTCCATTCCATTCCATTCCATTCCATTCCGTGATTCTCAGGTACATTCCGTTCCGTTCCATTCCTTTCCATTCCATTCCATTCCGTTCCAGTGCACTCTACTCCACTCCACTCCACTCCACTCCGGTACATTCCATTCCATTCCATTCCATTCCATTCCATTCCATTCCATTTCCATTCCCATTCCATTTCCGTTCCCGTTCCATTTCCGTTCTCGTTCCGTTTCCGTTCCCGTTCCATTTCCATTCCCGTTCCATTTCCGTTCCCGTTCCATTTCCATTCCCGTTCCATTTCCATTCCCTTCCCATTTCCATTTCATTCCATTCCGTTCTGCTCGGGTACATTCCATTCCATTCCATTGCATTCCATTCCGTTCTGCTCCTGTCCATTCCATTCCATTCCATTCCGTTCCATTCCGTTCTACTCGGGTAGATCCCATTCCATTCCATTCCATTCCATTCCATTCCATTCCATTCCATGGAATTCCATTCCATTCCATTCCATTCCATTCCATTCCATTCCATTCCGTTCTACTCGGGTTGATTCCATTCTATTCCATTCCATTCCATTCGATCCCATTTGATTCCATTCGATTCCATTCAATTCCATTCGATTCCATTCCATTCCACTCCATTCCATTCCATAGAATTCCATTCCATTCCATTCCATTCCATTCCATTCCATTCCATTCCATGGAATTCCATTCCATTCCATTCCATTCCATTCCATTCCATTCCATAGAATTCCATTCCATTCCATTCCATTCCATTGAATTCCGTTCCATTCCATTCCATTCCGTTCCGTTCCGTTCCGTTCCGTTCCGTTGCGTTCCGTTCCGTTGCGTTGTGTTCCATTCCGTTCTACTCGGGTTGATTCCATTCTATTCCATTCCATTCCAATCCATTCCATTGAATTCCATTCCATTCCATTCCATTCCATGGAATTCCGTTCCATTCCATTCCATTCCGTTCCGTTCCGTCCCGTTCCGTTCCGTTCCGTTCCGTTGCGTTCCGTTCCGTTCTACTCGGGTTGATTCCATTCTATTCCATTCCATTCCATTCGATTCCATTCGATTCCATTCGATTCCACTCCATTCCATTCCATAGAATTCCATTCCATTCCATTCCATTCCATTGAATTCCATTCCATTCCATTCCATTCCATTGAATTCCATTCCATTCCATTCCATTCCATTGAATTCCATTCCATTCCATTCCATTCCATTCCATTCCATTCCATTCCATTCCATTCTACTGGTGTCCATTCCATTCCATTCCATTCCATTCCATTCCATTCCATTCCTTTCCATTCCATTGCATTCCATTGCATTCCATTCCATTCCATTCCATTCCATTCCACTCCACTCCACTCCACTCCACTCCATTCCACTCCACTCCACTCCGGTACATTCCATTCCATTCCATTCCGTGCTTCTCAGGTACATTCCGTTCCGTTCCATTCCATTCCATTCCATCCCATTCCATTCCATTTCCATTCCCATTCCATTTCCATTCCCGTTCCATTTCCATTCCCGTTTCTTTTCCATTCCCGTTCCATTTCCATTCCAGTTCCATTACCATTCCCGTTCCATTTCCATTCCCGATCCATTTCCATTCCCGTTCCATTTCCATTCCCGTTCCATTTCCATTCCCGTTCCGTTACCATTCCCGATCCATTTCCGTTCCCGTTCCGTTTCCGTTCCCGTTCCATTTCCGTTCTCGTTCCGTTTCCGTTCCCGTTCCATTTCCATTCCCGTTCCATTTCCGTTCCCGTTCCATTTCCATTCCCGTTCCATTTCCATTCCCTTTCCATTTCCATTTCATTCCATTCCGTTCTGCTCGGGTACATTCCATTCCATTCCATTGCATTCCATTCCGTTCTGCTCCTGTCCATTCCATTCCATTCCATTCCGTTCCATTCCGTTCTACTCGGGTAGATTCCATTCCATTCCTTTCCATTCCATTCCATTCCATTCCATTCCATTCCATTCTACTGGTGTCCATTCCATTCCATTCCATTCCATTCCATTCCATTCCATTCCATTGCATTCCATTCCATTCCATTCCATTCCATTCCGTTCCGTTCTACTCGGTTACATTCCATTCAATTCCATTCCATTCCGTTCTACTCGGGTAGATTCCATTCCATTCCATTCCATTCCTTTCCATTCCATTGCATTCCATTGCATTGCATTGCACTCAATTCCATTCCATTCCATTCCATTCCATTCCATTCCATTCCATTCCATTCCGTTCCGTTCAACTCGGTTACATTCCATTCAATTACATTCCATTCCGTTCTACTCGGTTACATTCCATTCCATTCCATTCCATTCCATTCCAATCCATTCCATTCCATTCCATTCCGTTCTACTTTGGTACATTCCATTCCATTCCATTCCATTCCATTCCATTCCATTACATTACATTCCATTCCATTCCATTCCGTTCTACTCGGGTTGATTCCATTCTATTCCATTCCATTCCATTCCATTCCATTCCATTCCATTCCATTCCATTCCATGGAATTCCATTCCATTCCATTCCATTCCATTCCATTCCATTCCATTGAATTCCATTCCATTCCATTCCATTCCATTCCATTGAATTCCATTCTGTTCCATTCCATTCCATTGAATTCTATTCCATTCCATTCCATTCCATTCCATTCCATTCCATTGAATTCCATTCCATTCCATCCCATTCCATTCCATTCCATTCCATTCCGTTCTACTCGGGTTGATTCCATTCTATTCCATTCCATTCCATTCGAACCCATTTGATTCCATTCGATTCCATTCAATTCAATTCGATTCCATTCCATTCCACTCCATTCCATTCCATTGAATTCCATTCCATTCCATTCCATTCCATTCCATTCCATTCCATTCCATTCCATTCCATTCCATTCCATTGAATTCCATTCCATTCCATTCCATTCCATTCCATTGAATTCCATTCCATTCCATTCCATTCCATTGAATTCCATTCCATTCCATTCCATTCCATTCCATTCCATTCCATTCCATTCTACTGGTGTCCATTCCATTCCATTCCATTCCATTCCATTCCATTCCTTTCCATTCCATTGCATTCCATTGCATTCCATTCCATTCCATTCCATTCCATTCCATTCCATTCCACTCCACTCCACTCCACTCCACTCCATTCCACTCCACTCCACTCCGGTACATTCCATTCCATTCCATTCCATTCCATTCCATTCCATTCCATTCCATTCCGTGCTTCTCGGGTACATTCCGTTCCGTTCCATTCCATTCCATTCCATTCCATTCCGTTCCAGTGCACTCTACTCCACTCCACTCCACTCCACTCCACTCCGGTACATTCCATTCCATTCCATTCCATTCCATTCCATTCCATTTCCATTCCCATTCCATTTCCATTCCCGTTCCATTTCCATTCCCGTTTCTTTTCCATTCCCGTTCCATTTCCATTCCAGTTCCATTACCATTCCCGTTCCATTTCCATTCCCGATCCATTTCCATTCCCGTTCCATTTCCATTCCCGTTCCATTTCCATTCCCGTTCCATTACCATTCCCGTTCCATTTCCGTTCCCGTTAAGTTTCCGTTCCCGTTCCATTTCCGTTCCCGTTCCGTTTCCGTTCCCGTTCCATTTCCGTTCTCGTTCCGTTTCCGTTCCCGTTCCATTTCCATTCCCGTTCCATTTCCGTTCCCGTTCCATTTCCATTCCCGTTCCATTTCCATTCCCTTTCCATTTCCATTTCATTCCATTCCGTTCTGCTCGGGTACATTCCATTCCATTCCATTGCATTCCATTCCGTTCTGCTCCTGTCCATTCCATTCCATTCCAATCCGTTCCATTCCGTTCTACTCGGGTAGATTCCATTCCATTCCATTACATTCCATTCCATTCCATTCCATTCCATTCCATTCCATTCCATTCCATTCCATTCCATTCCATTCCATCCCATTCCATTCCATTCCATTCCATTCCATTCAATTCCATCCCATTCCATTCCATTCCATTCCATTCCGTTCTACTCGGGTTGATTCCATTCTATTCCATTCCATTCCATTCGATCCCATTTGATTCCATTCGATTCCATTCAATTCCATTCGATTCCATTCCATTCCACTCCATTCCATTCCATTGAATTCCATTCCATTCCATTCCATTCCATTCCATTCCATTCCATGGAATTCCATTCCATTCCATTCCATTCCATTCCATTCCATGGAATTCCATTCCATTCCATTCCATTCCATTCCATAGAATTCCATTCCATTCCATTCCATTCCACTGAATTCCGTTCCATTCCATTCCATTCCGTTCCGTTCCGTTCCGTTCCGTTCTGTTGCGTTCCGTTCCGTTCCGTTGTGTTCCGTTCCGTTCTACTCGGGTTGATTCCATTCTATTCCATTCCATTCCAATCCATTCCATTCCATTCCATTGAATTCCATTCCATTCCATTCCATTCCATTCCATTCCATTCCATTCCATTGAATTCCACTCCATTGAATTCCATTCCATTCCATTCCATTCCATTGAATTCCATTCCATTCCATTCCATTCCATGGAATTCCGTTCCATTCCATTCCATTCCGTTCCGTTCCGTCCCGTTCCGTTCCGTTCCGTTCCGTTGCGTTCCGTTCCGTTCTACTCGGGTTGATTCCATTCTACTCCATTCCATTCCATTCGATTCCATTCGATTCCATTCGATTCCACTCCATTCCATTCCATAGAATTCCATTCCATTCCATTCCATTCCATTGAATTCCATTCCATTCCATTCCATTCCATAGAATTCCATTCCATTCCATTCCATTCCATCGAATTCCATTCCATTCCATTCCATTCCATTCCATTCCATTCCATTCCATTCTACTGGTGTCCATTCCATTCCATTCCATTCCATTCCATTCCATTCCATTCCATTCCATTCCTTTCCATTCCATTGCATTCCATTGCATTCCATTCCATTCCATTCCATTCCATTCCATTCCACTCCACTCCACTCCACTCCACTCCATTCCACTCCACTCCACTCCGGTACATTCCATTCCATTCCATTCCATTCCATTCCATTCCATTCCATTCCGTGCTTCTCGGGTACATTCCGTTCCGTTCCATTCCATTCCATTCCGTTCCAGTGCACTCTACTCCACTCCACTCCACTCCACTCCACTCCGGTACATTCCATTCCATTCCATTCCATTCCATTCCATTCCATTTCCATTCCCATTCCATTTCCATTCCCGTTCCATTTCCATTCCCGTTTCTTTTCCATTCCCGTTCCATTTCCATTCCAGTTCCATTACCATTCCCGTTCCATTTCCATTCCCGATCCATTTCCATTCCCGTTCCTTTTCCATTCCCGTTCCATTTCCATTCCCGTTCCGTTACCATTCCCGTTCCATTTCCGTTCCCGTTCCGTTTCCGTTCCCGTTCCATTTCCGTTCTCGTTCCGTTTCCGTTCCCGTTCCATTTCCATTCCCGTTCCATTTCCGTTCCCGTTCCATTTCCGTTCCCGTTCCGTTTCCGTTCCCGTTCCATTTCCGTTCTCGTTCCGTTTCCGTTCCCGTTCCATTTCCATTCCCGTTCCATTTCCATTTCATTCCATTCCGTTCTGCTCGGGTACATTCCATTCCATTCCATTGCATTCCATTCCGTTCTGCTCCTGTCCATTCCATTCCATTCCATTCCGTTCCATTCCGTTCTACTCGGGTAGATCCCATTCCATTCCATTCCATTCCATTCCATTCCATGGAATTCCATTCCATTCCATTCCATTCCATTCCATTCCATGGAATTCCATTCCATTCCATTCCATTCCATTCCATAGAATTCCATTCCATTCCATTCCATTCCATTCCATTCCGTTCCGTTCCGTTCCGTTCCGTTCCGTTGCGTTCCGTTCCGTTGCGTTGTGTTCCGTTCCGTTCTACTCGGGTTGATTCCATTCTATTCCATTCCATTCCAATCCATTCCATTGAATTCCATTCCATTCCATTCCATTCCATGGAATTCCGTTCCATTCCATTCCATTCCGTTCCGTTCCGTCCCGTTCCGTTCCGTTCCGTTCCGTTGCGTTCCGTTCCGTTCTACTCGGGTTGATTCCATTCTATTCCATTCCATTCCATTCAATTCCATTCGATTCCATTCGATTCCACTCCATTCCATTCCATAGAATTCCATTCCATTCCATTCCATTCCATTGAATTCCATTCCATTCCATTCCATTCCATTGAATTCCATTCCATTCCATTCCATTCCATTGAATTCCATTCCATTCCATTCCATTCCATTCCATTCCATTCCATTCCATTCCATTCTACTGGTGTCCATTCCATTCCATTCCATTCCATTCCATTCCTTTCCATTCCATTGCATTCCATTGCATTCCATTCCATTCCATTCCATTCCATTCCACTCCACTCCACTCCACTCCACTCCATTCCACTCCACTCCACTCCGGTACATTCCATTCCATTCCATTCCATTCCATTCCATTCCATTCCATTCCGTGCTTCTCAGGTACATTCCGTTCCGTTCCATTCCATTCCATTCCATCCCATTCCATTCCGTTCCAGTGCACTCTACTCCACTCCACTCCACTCCACTCCACTCCGGTACATTCCATTCCATTCCATTCCATTCCATTCCATTCCATTTCCATTCCCATTCCATTTCCATTCCCGTTCCATTTCCATTCCCGTTTCTTTTCCATTCCCGTTCCATTTCCATTCCAGTTCCATTACCATTCCCGTTCCATTTCCATTCCCGATCCATTTCCATTCCCGTTCCATTTCCATTCCCGTTCCATTTCCATTCCCGTTCCGTTACCATTCCCGTTCCATTTCCGTTCCCGTTCCGTTTCCGTTCCCGTTCCATTTCCATTCCCGTTCCATTTCCGTTCCCGTTCCGTTACCGTTCCCGTTCCATTTCCGTTCTCGTTCCGTTTCCGTTCCCGTTCCATTTCCATTCCCGTTCCATTTCCGTTCCCGTTCCATTTCCATTCCCGTTCCATTTCCATTCCCTTTCCATTTCCATTTCATTCCATTCCGTTCTGCTCGGGTACATTCCATTCCATTCCATTGCATTCCATTCCGTTCTGCTCCTGTCCATTCCATTCCATTCCATTCCGTTCCATTCCGTTCTACTCGGGTAGATTCCATTCCATTCCATTCCATTCCATTCCATTCCATTCCATTCCATTCCATTCCATTCTACTGGTGTCCATTCCATTCCATTCCATTCCATTCCATTCCATTCCATTCCATTGCATTCCATTCCATTCCATTCCATTCCGTTCCGTTCTACTCGATTACATTCCATTCAATTCCATTCCATTCCGTTCTACTCGGGTAGATTCCATTCCATTCCATTCCATTCCTTTCCATTCCATTGCATTCCATTGCATTGCATTGCACTCAATTCCATTCCATTCCATTCCATTCCATTCCATTCCAATCCATTCCATTCCATTCCGTTCCGTTCAACTCGGTTACATTCCATTCAATTACATTCCATTCCGTTCTACTCGGTTACATTCCATTCCATTCCATTCCATTCCATTCCAATCCATTCCATTCCATTCCATTCCGTTCTACTCGTGTACATTCCATTCCATTCCATTCCATTCCATTCCATTCCATTCCATTCCATTCCATTCCATTCCATTCCGTTCTACTTTGGTACATTCCATTCCATTCCATTCCATTCCATTCCATTCCATTCCATTCCATTCCATTCCATTCCGTTCTACTCAGGTTGATTCCATTCTATTCCATTCCATTCCATTCCATTCCATTCCATTCCATTCCATTCCATTCCATTCGATTCCATTCCATTCCATTCCATAGAATTCCATTCCATTCCATTCCATTCCATGGAATTCCATGGAATTCCATTCCATTCCATGGAATTCCATTCCATTCCATTCCATTCCATTCCATTCCATTCCATTCCATTCCATTGAATTCCATTCCATTCCATTCCATTCCATTCCATTGAATTCCATTCCGTTCCATTCCATTCCATTGAATTCCATTCCATTCCATTCCATTCCATTCCATTCCATTCCATTCCATTCCATCCCATTCCATTCCATTCCATTCCATTCCATTCCATTCCATCCCATTCCATTCCATTCCATTCCATTCCGTTCTACTCGGGTTGATTCCATTCTATTCCATTCCATTCCATTCGATCCCATTTGATTCCATTCGATTCCATTCAATTCCATTCGATTCCATTCCATTCCACTCCATTCCATTCCATTGAATTCCATTCCATTCCATTCCATTCCATTCCATTCCATTCCATGGAATTCCATTCCATTCCATTCCATTCCATTCCATTCCATGGAATTCCATTCCATTCCATTCCATTCCATTCCATAGAATTCCATTCCATTCCATTCCATTCCACTGAATTCCGTTCCATTCCATTCCATTCCGTTCCGTTCCGTTCCGTTCCGTTCCGTTCTGTTGCGTTCCGTTCCGTTCCGTTGTGTTCCGTTCCGTTCTACTCGGGTTGATTCCATTCTATTCCATTCCATTCCAATCCATTCCATTCCATTCCATTGAATTCCATTCCATTCAATTCCATTCCATTCCATTCCATTCCATTCCATTCCATTGAATTCCATTCCATTCCATTCCATTCCATTCCATTCCATTCCATTGAATTCCATTCCATTCCATTCCATTCCATGGAATTCCGTTCCATTCCATTCCGTTCCGTTCCGTCCCGTTCCGTTCCGTTCCGTTCCGTTCCGTTGCGTTCCGTTCTACTCGGGTTGATTCCATTCTATTCCATTCCATTCCATTCGATTCCATTCGATTCCATTCGATTCCACTCCATTCCATTCCATAGAATTCCATTCCATTCCATTCCATTCCATTGAATTCCATTCCATTCCATTCCATTCCATAGAATTCCATTCCATTCCATTCCATTCCATTGAATTCCATTCCATTCCATTCCATTCCATTCCATTCCATTCCATTCCATTCCATTCCATTCCATTCTACTGGTGTCCATTCCATTCCATTCCATTCCATTCCATTCCATTCCATTCCATTCCTTTCCATTCCATTGGATTCCATTGCATTCCATTCCATTCCATTCCATTCCATTCCATTCCATTCCACTCCACTCCACTCCACTCCACTCCATTCCACTCCACTCCACTCCGGTACATTCCATTCCATTCCATTCCATTCCATTCCATTCCATTCCATTCCATTCCGTGCTTCTCGGATACATTCCGTTCCGTTCCATTCCATTCCATTCCGTTCCAGTGCACTCTAATCCACTCCACTCCACTCCCCTCCACTCCGGTACATTCCATTCCATTCCATTCCATTCCATTCCATTCCATTTCCATTCCCATTCCATTTCCATTCCCGTTCCATTTCCATTCCCGTTTCTTTTCCATTCCCGTTCCATTTCCATTCCAGTTCCATTACCATTCCCGTTCCATTTCCATTCCCGATCCATTTCCATTCCCGTTCCTTTTCCATTCCCGTTCCATTTCCATTCCCGTTCCGTTACCATTCCCGTTCCATTTCCGTTCCCGTTCCGTTTCCGTTCCCGTTCCATTTCCGTTCTCGTTCCGTTTCCGTTCCCGTTCCATTTCCATTCCCGTTCCATTTCCGTTCCCGTTCCATTTCCATTCCCGTTCCATTTCCATTCCCTTCCCATTTCCATTTCATTCCATTCCGTTCTGCTCGGGTACATTCCATTCCATTCCATTGCATTCCATTCCGTTCTGCTCCTGTCCATTCCATTCCATTCCATTCCGTTCCATTCCGTTCTACTCGGGTAGATCCCATTCCATTCCATTCCATTCCATTCCATTCCATTCCATGGAATTCCATTCCATTCCATTCCATTCCATTCCATTCCATTCCATTCCATTCCGTTCTACTCGGGTTGATTCCATTCTATTCCATTCCATTCCATTCGATCCCATTTGATTCCATTCGATTCCATTCAATTCCATTCGATTCCATTCCATTCCACTCCATTCCATTCCATTGAATTCCATTCCATTCCATTCCATTCCATTCCATTCCATTCCATTCCATTCCATAGAATTCCATTCCATTCCATTCCATTCCATTGAATTCCGTTCCATTCCATTCCATTCCGTTCCGTTCCGTTCCGTTCCGTTCCGTTGCGTTCCGTTCCGTTGCGTTGTGTTCCATTCCGTTCTACTCGGGTTGATTCCATTCTATTCCATTCCATTCCAATCCATTCCATTGAATTCCATTCCATTCCATTCCATTCCATGGAATTCCGTTCCATTCCATTCCATTCCGTTCCGTTCCGTCCCGTTCCGTTCCGTTCCGTTCCGTTGCGTTCCGTTCCGTTCTACTCGGGTTGATTCCATTCTATTCCATTCCATTCCATTCGATTCCATTCGATTCCATTCGATTCCACTCCATTCCATTCCATAGAATTCCATTCCATTCCATTCCATTCCATTGAATTCCATTCCATTCCATTCCATTCCATTGAATTCCATTCCATTCCATTCCATTCCATTGAATTCCATTCCATTCCATTCCATTCCATTCCATTCCATTCCATTCCATTCCATTCCATTCTACTGGTGTCCATTCCATTCCATTCCATTCCATTCCATTCCATTCCATTCCTTTCCATTCCATTGCATTCCATTGCATTCCATTCCATTCCATTCCATTCCATTCCACTCCACTCCACTCCACTCCACTCCATTCCACTCCACTCCACTCCGGTACATTCCATTCCATTCCATTCCATTCCATTCCATTCCATTCCGTGCTTCTCAGGTACATTCCGTTCCGTTCCATTCCATTCCATTCCATCCCATTCCATTCCGTTCCAGTGCACTCTACTCCACTCCACTCCACTCCACTCCACTCCGGTACATTCCATTCCATTCCATTCCATTCCATTCCATTCCATTTCCATTCCCATTCCATTTCCATTCCCGTTCCATTTCCATTCCCGTTTCTTTTCCATTCCCGTTCCATTTCCATTCCAGTTCCATTACCATTCCCGTTCCATTTCCATTCCCGATCCATTTCCATTCCCGTTCCATTTCCATTCCCGTTCCATTTCCATTCCCGTTCCGTTACCATTCCCGTTCCATTTCCGTTCCCGTTCCGTTTCCGTTCCCGTTCCATTTCCGTTCTCGTTCCGTTTCCGTTCCCGTTCCATTTCCATTCCCGTTCCATTTCCGTTCCCGTTCCATTTCCATTCCCGTTCCATTTCCATTCCCTTTCCATTTCCATTTCATTCCATTCCGTTCTGCTCGGGTACATTCCATTCCATTCCATTGCATTCCATTCCGTTCTGCTCCTGTCCATTCCATTCCATTCCATTCCGTTCCATTCCGTTCTACTCGGGTAGATTCCATTCCATTCCATTCCATTCCATTCCATTCCATTCCATTCCATTCCATTCTACTGGTGTCCATTCCATTCCATTCCATTCCATTCCATTCCATTCCATTCCATTCCATTGCATTCCATTCCATTCCATTCCATTCCGTTCCGTTCTACTCGATTACATTCCATTCAATTCCATTCCATTCCGTTCTACTCGGGTAGATTCCATTCCATTCCATTCCATTCCTTTCCATTCCATTGCATTCCATTGCATTGCATTGCACTCAATTCCATTCCATTCCATTCCATTCCATTCCATTCCATTCCATTCCATTCCGTTCCGTTCAACTCGGTTACATTCCATTCAATTACATTCCATTCCGTTCTACTCGGTTACATTCCATTCCATTCCATTCCATTCCATTCCAATCCATTCCATTCCATTCCATTCCGTTCTACTCGTGTACATTCCATTCCATTCCATTCCATTCCATTCCATTCCATTCCATTCCATTCCATTCCATTCCGTTCTACTTTGGTACATTCCATTCCATTCCATTCCATTCCATTCCATTCCATTCCATTCCATTCCATTCCGTTCTACTCAGGTTGATTCCATTCTATTCCATTCCATTCCATTTCATTCCATTCCATTCCATTCCATTCCATTCGATTCCATTCCATTCCATTCCATTGAATTCCTTTCCATTCCATTCCATTCCATGGAATTCCAATCCATTCCATTCCATTCCATGGAATTCCATTCCATTCCATTCCATTCCATGGAATTCCATTCCATTCCATTCCATGGAATTCCATTCCATTCCATTCCATTCCATTCCATTCCATTCCATTCCATTCCATTGAATTCCATTCCGTTCCATTCCATTCCATAGAATTCCATTCCATTCCATTCCATTCCATTCCATTCCATTCCATTGAATTCCGTTCCATTCCATTCCATTCCATTCCATCCCATTCCATTCCATTCCATTCCATTCCATTCCGTTCTACTCGGGTTGATTCCATTCTATTCCATTCCATTCCATTCGATCCCATTTGATTCCATTCGATTCCATTCAATTCCATTCGATTCCATTCCATTCCACTCCATTCCATTCCATTGAATTCCATTCCATTCCATTCCATTCCATTCCATTCCATGGAATTCCATTCCATTCCATTCCATTCCATTCCATTCCATTCCATAGAATTCCATTCCATTCCATTCCATTCCATTGAATTCCGTTCCATTCCATTCCATTCCGTTCCCTTCCGTTCCGTTCCGTTCCGTTCCGTTGCGTTCCGTTCCGTTCCGTTGTGTTCCGTTCCGTTCTACTCGGGTTGATTCCATTCTATTCCATTCCATTCCAATCCATTCCATTCCATTCCATCGACTTCCATTCAATTCCATTCAATTCCATTCCATTCCATTCCATTCCATTCCATTGAATTCCATTCCATTCCATTCCATTCCATTCCATTCCATTCCATTCCATTGAATTCCATTCCATTCCATTCCATTCCATGGAATTCCGTTTCATTCCATTCCATTCCGTTCCGTTCCGTCCCGTTCCGTTCCGTTCCGTTCCGTTGCGTTCCGCTCCGTTCTACTCGGGTTGATTCCATTCTGTTCCATTCCATTCCATTCTTTTCCATTCGATTCCATTCGATTCCACTCCATTCCTTTCCATAGAATTCCATTCCATTCCATTCCATTCTATTGAATTCCATTCCATTCCATTCCATTCCATTGAATTCCATTCCATTCCATTCCATTCCATTGAATTCCATTCCATTCCATTCCATTCCATTCCATTCCATTCCATTCCATTCCATTCTACTGTTGTCCATTCCATTCCATTCCATTCCATTCCATTCCATTCCATTCCATTCCTTTCCATTCCATTGCATTCCATTGCATTCCATTCCATTCCATTCCATTCCATTCCATTCCATTCCATTCCATTCCACTCCACACCACTCCACTCCACTCCATTCCACTCCACTCCACTCCGGTACATTCCATTCCATTCCATTCCATTCCATTCCATTCCATTCCATTTCCATTCCCATTCCATTTCCGTTCCCGTTCCATTTCCGTTCTCGTTCCGTTTCCGTTCCCGTTCCATTTCCATTCCCGTTCCATTTCCGTTCCCGTTCCATTTCCATTCCCGTTCCATTTCCATTCCCTTCCCATTTCCATTTCATTCCATTCCGTTCTGCTCGGGTACATTCCATTCCATTCCATTGCATTCCATTCCGTTCTGCTCCTGTCCATTCCATTCCATTCCATTCCGTTCCATTCCGTTCTACTCGGGTAGATCCCATTCCATTCCATTCCATTCCATTCCATTCCATTCCATTCCATGGAATTCCATTCCATTCCATTCCATTCCATTCCATTCCATTCCATTCCGTTCTACTCGGGTTGATTCCATTCTATTCCATTCCATTCCATTCGATCCCATTTGATTCCATTCGATTCCATTCAATTCCATTCGATTCCATTCCATTCCACTCCATTCCATTCCATAGAATTCCATTCCATTCCATTCCATAGAATTCCATTCCATTCCATTCCATGGAATTCCATTCCATTCCATTCCATTCCATTCCATTCCATTCCATAGAATTCCATTCCATTCCATTCCATTCCATTGAATTCCGTTCCATTCCATTCCATTCCGTTCCGTTCCGTTCCGTTCCGTTCCGTTGCGTTCCGTTCCGTTGCGTTGTGTTCCATTCCGTTCTACTCGGGTTGATTCCATTCTATTCCATTCCATTCCAATCCATTCCATTGAATTCCATTCCATTCCATTCCATTCCATGGAATTCCGTTCCATTCCATTCCATTCCGTTCCGTTCCGTCCCGTTCCGTTCCGTTCCGTTCCGTTGCGTTCCGTTCCGTTCTACTCGGGTTGATTCCATTCTATTCCATTCCATTCCATTCGATTCCATTCGATTCCATTCGATTCCACTCCATTCCATTCCATAGAATTCCATTCCATTCCATTCCATTCCATTGAATTCCATTCCATTCCATTCCATTCCATTGAATTCCATTCCATTCCATTCCATTCCATTGAATTCCATTCCATTCCATTCCATTCCATTCCATTCCATTCCATTCCATTCCATTCCATTCTACTGGTGTCCATTCCATTCCATTCCATTCCATTCCATTCCATTCCTTTCCATTCCATTGCATTCCATTGCATTCCATTCCATTCCATTCCATTCCATTCCACTCCACTCCACTCCACTCCACTCCATTCCACTCCACTCCACTCCGGTACATTCCATTCCATTCCATTCCGTGCTTCTCAGGTACATTCCGTTCCGTTCCATTCCATTCCATTCCATCCCATTCCATTCCATTTCCATTCCCATTCCATTTCCATTCCCGTTCCATTTCCATTCCCGTTTCTTTTCCATTCCCGTTCCATTTCCATTCCAGTTCCATTACCATTCCCGTTCCATTTCCATTCCCGATCCATTTCCATTCCCGTTCCATTTCCATTCCCGTTCCATTTCCATTCCCGTTCCGTTACCATTCCCGATCCATTTCCGTTCCCGTTCCGTTTCCGTTCCCGTTCCATTTCCATTCCCGTTCCATTTCCGTTCCCGTTCCATTTCCATTCCCGTTCCATTTCCATTCCCTTTCCATTTCCATTTCATTCCATTCCGTTCTGCTCGGGTACATTCCATTCCATTCCATTGCATTCCATTCCGTTCTGCTCCTGTCCATTCCATTCCATTCCATTCCGTTCCATTCCGTTCTACTCGGGTAGATTCCATTCCATTCCATTCCATTCCATTCCATTCCATTCCATTCCATTCTACTGGTGTCCATTCCATTCCATTCCATTCCATTCCATTCCATTCCATTCCATTGCATTCCATTCCATTCCATTCCATTCCGTTCCGTTCTACTCGATTACATTCCATTCAATTCCATTCCATTCCGTTCTACTCGGGTAGATTCCATTCCATTCCATTCCATTCCTTTCCATTCCATTGCATTCCATTGCATTGCATTGCACTCAATTCTATTCCATTCCATTCCATTCCATTCCATTCCATTCCATTCCGTTCCGTTCAACTCGGTTACATTCCATTCAATTACATTCCATTCCGTTCTACTCGGTTACATTCCATTCCATTCCATTCCATTCCATTCCAATCCATTCCATTCCATTCCATTCCGTTCTACTCGTGTACATTCCATTCCATTCCATTCCATTCCATTCCATTCCATTCCATTCCATTCCATTCCGTTCTACTTTGGTACATTCCATTCCATTCCATTCCATTCCATTCCATTCCATTCCATTCCATTCCATTCCATTCCATTCCATTCCGTTCTACTCAGGTTGATTCCATTCTATTCCATTCCATTCCATTTCATTCCATTCCATTCCATTCCATTTCATTCCATTCCATTCCATTCCATTCCATTCGATTCCATTCCATTCCATTCCATTGAATTCCTTTCCATTCCATTCCATTCCATGGAATTCCATTCCATTCCATTCCATTCCATGGAATTCCATTCCATTCCATGGAATTCCATTCCATTCCATTCCATTCCATTCCATTGAATTCCATTCCATTCCATTCCATTCCATTCCATTCCATTCCATTCCATTCCATTGAATTCCATTCCGTTCCATTCCATTCCATAGAATTCCATTCCATTCCATTCCATTCCATTCCATTCCATTGAATTCCGTTCCATTCCATTCCATTCCATTCCATTCCATCCCATTCCATTCCATTCCATTCCATTCCATTCTACTCGGGTTGATTCCATTCTATTCCATTCCATTCCATTCGATCCCATTTGATTCCATTCGATTCCATTCAATTCCATTCGATTCCATTCCATTCCACTCCATTCCATTCCATAGAATTCCATTCCATTCCATTCCATTCCATTCCATTCCATGGAATTCCATTCCATTCCATTCCATTCCATTCCATTCCATAGAATTCCATTCCATTACATTCCATTCCATTCCATTCCATTGAATTCCGTTCCATTCCATTCCATTCCGTTCCCTTCCGTTCCGTTCCGTTCCGTTCCGTTGCGTTCCGTTCCGTTCCGTTATGTTCCGTTCCGTTCTACTCGGGTTGATTCCATTCTATTCCATTCCATTCCAATCCATTCCATTCCATTCCATCGACTTCCATTCCATTCCATTCCATTCCATTCCATTCCATTCCATTCCATTGAATTCCATTCCATTCCATTCCATTCCATTCCATTCCATTCCATTCCATTGAATTCCATTCCATTCCATTCCATTCCATGGAATTCCGTTTCATTCCATTCCATTCCGTTCCGTTCCGTCCCGTTCCGTTCCGTTCCGTTCCGTTGCGTTCCGCTCCGTTCTACTCGGGTTGATTCCATTCTGTTCCATTCCATTCCATTCTTTTCCATTCGATTCCATTCGATTCCACTCCATTCCTTTCCATAGAATTCCATTCCATTCCATTCCATTCTATTGAATTCCATTCCATTCCATTCCATTCCATTGAATTCCATTCCATTCCATTCCATTCTATTGAATTCCATTCCATTCCATTCCATTCCATTCCATTCCATTCCATTCCATTCCATTCCATTCCATTCCATTCCATTCTACTGTTGTCCATTCCATTCCATTCCATTCCATTCCATTCCATTCCATTCCATTCCATTCCATTGCATTCCATTGCATTCCATTCCATTCCATTCCATTCCATTCCATTCCATTCCATTCCATTCCACTCCACACCACTCCACTCCATTCCACTCCACTCCACTCCGGTACATTCCATTCCATTCCATTCCATTCCATTCCATTCCATTCCGTGATTCTCAGGTACATTCCGTTCCGTTCCATTCCTTTCCATTCCATTCCATTCCGTTCCAGTGCACTCTACTCCACTCCACTCCACTCCACTCCGGTACATTCCATTCCATTCCATTCCATTCCATTCCATTCCATTCCATTTCCATTCCCATTCCATTTCCATTCCCGTTCCATTTCCATTCCCGTTTCTTTTCCATTCCCGTTCCATTTCTATTCCCGTTCCATTACCATTCCCGTTCCATTTCCATTCCCGATCCATTTCCATTCCCGTTCCTTTTCCATTCCCGTTCCATTTCCATTCCTGTTCCATTACCATTCCCGTTCCATTTCCGTTCCCGTTCCGTTTCCGTTCCCGTTCCATTTCCGTTCTCGTTCCGTTTCCGTTCCCGTTCCATTTCCATTCCCGTTTCAATTGCGTTCCCGTTCCATTTCCATTCCCGTTCCATTTCCATTCCCTTTCCATTTCCATTTCATTCCTTTCCGTTCTGCTCGGGTACATTCCATTCCATTCCATTGCATTCCATTCCATTCTGCTCCTGTCCATTCCATTCCATTCCATTCCGTTCCATTCCGTTCTACTCGGGTAGATTCCATTCCATTCCATTCCATTCCATTCCATTCCATTCTACTGGTGTCCATTCCATTCCATTCCATTCCATTCCATTCCATTCCATTCCATTCCATTGCATTCCATTCCATTCCATTCCATTCCATTCCGTTCCGTTCTACTCGGTTACATTCCATTCAATTCCATTCCATTCCGTTCTACTCGGGTAGATTCCATTCCATTCCATTCCATTCCTTTCCATTCCATTTCATTCCATTGCATTGCATTGCACTCAATTCCATTCCATTCCATTCCATTCCATTCCATTCCATTCCATTCCATTCCGTTCCGTTCAACCCGGTTACATTCCATTCAATTACATTCCATTCCGTTCTACTCGGTTACATTCCATTCCATTCCATTCCATTCCATTCCAATCCCTTCCATTCCATTCCATTCCGTTCTACTCGGGTACATTGCATTCCATTCCATTCCATTCCATTCCATTCCATTCCATTCCATTCCATTCCATTCCATTCCATTCCGTTCTACTTTGGTACATTCCATTCCATTCCATTCCATTCCATTCCATTACATTCCATTCCATTCCATTCCGTTCTACTCGGGTTGATTCCATTCTATTCCATTCCATTCCATTCCATTCCATTCCATTCGATTCCATTCCATTCCATTCCATGGAATTCCATTCCATTCCATGGAATTCCATTCCATTCCATTCCATTCCATTGAATTCCATTCCATTCCATTCCATTCCATTCCATTCCATTCCATTCCATTGAATTCCATTCCATTGCATTCCATTCCATTCCATGGAATTCAATTCCATTCCATTCCATTCCATTGAATTCCATTCCATTCCATTCCATTCCATTCCATTCCATTTCATTGCATTCCATTCCATTGAATTCCATTCCATTCCATTGAATTCCATTCCATTCCATTCCATTCCATTCCATCCCATTCCATTCCATTCCATTCCATTCCGTTCTACTCGGGTTGATTCCATTCTATTCCATTCCATTCCATTTGATACCATTCGATTCCATTCGATTCCATTCAATTCCATTCGATTCCATTCCATTCCACTCCGTTCCATTCCATTGAATTCCATTCCATTCCATTCCATTCCATTCCATTCCATTCCATTCCATTCCATTCCATTGAATTCCATTCCATTCCATTCCATTGAATTCCATTCCATTCCATTCCATTCAATTGAATTCCGTTCCATTCCATTCCATTCCGTTCCGTTCCGTCCCGTTCCGTTCCGTTCCGTTCCGTTCCGTTCTACTCGGGTTGATTAAATTCTATTCCATTCCATTCTATTCGATTCCATTCGATTCCAATCGATTCCATTCGATTCCATTCGATTCCATTGAATTCCATTCCATTCCATTCCATTCCATTGAATTCCGTTGCATTATATTCCATTCCGTTCCGTTCCGTCCCGTTGCGTTCCGTTCCGTTCCGTTGCGTGCCGTTCCGTTCTACTCGGGTTGATTCCATTCCATTCCATTCCATTCCATTCCATTCCATTCCATTCCATTCCATTCCATTCCATTGAATTCCATTCCATTCCATTCCATTCCATTCCATTCCATTCCGTTCTACTCGGGTTGATTCCATTCTATTCCATTCCATTCCATTCGATCTCATTCGATTCCATTCGATTCCATTCGATTCCACTCCATTCCATTCCATTGAATTCCATTCCATTCCATTCCATTCCATTCCATTGAATTCCATTCCATTCCATTCCATTCCATTCCATTCCATTCCATTCCATTGAATTCCATTCCATTCCGTTGAATTCCATTCCATTCCATTCCATTCCATTGAATTCCGTTCCATTCCATTCCATTCCATTCCATTCCATTCCATTCCATTCCATTGAATTCCATTCTGTTCCATTCCATTCCTTTGAATTCCGTTCCATTCCATTCCATTCCATTCCTTTCCTTTCCGTTCCGTTCCGTTCCGTTCCGTTGCGTTCCGCTCCGTTCTACTCGGGTTGATTCCATTCTATTCCATTCCATTCCATTCGATCCCATTCGATTCCATTCGATTCCATTCGATTCCATTCGATTCCACTCCATTCCATTCCATAGAATTCCATTCCATTCCATTCCATTCCATTCCATTCCATTCCATTCCAATCCATTCCATTCCATTCCGTTCCGTTCAACTCGGTTACATTCCATTCAATTACATTCCATTCCGTTCTACTCGGTTACATTCCATTCCATTCCATTCCATTCCATTCCAATCCATTCCATTCCATTCCATTCCGTTCTACTCGTGTACATTCCATTCCATTCCATTCCATTCCATTCCATTCCATTCCATTCCATTCCATTCCATTCCATTCCATTCCGTTCAACTTTGGTACATTCCATTCCATTCCATTCCATTCCATTCCATTCCATTCCATTCCATTCCATTCCGTTCTACTCAGGTTGATTCCATTCTATTCCATTCCATTCCATTCCATTCCATTCCATTCCATTCCATTCCATTCCATTCCATTCCATTCGATTCCATTCCATTCCATTCCATAGAATTCCATTCCATTCCATTCCATTCCATTCCATTCCACTCCACTCCACTCCACTCCACTCCATTCCACTCCACTCCACTCCGGTACATTCCATTCCATTCCATTCCATTCCATTCCATTCCATTCCATTCCGTGCTTCTCGGGTACATTCCGTTCCGTTCCATTCCATTCCATTCCGTTCCAGTGCACTCTACTCCACTCCACTCCACTCCACTCCACTCCGGTACATTCCATTCCATTCCATTCCATTCCATTCCATTCCATTCCATTTCCATTCCCATTCC
This sequence comes from Gorilla gorilla gorilla, assembly GCF_029281585.2. Classification (NCBI taxonomy): domain Eukaryota; kingdom Metazoa; phylum Chordata; class Mammalia; order Primates; family Hominidae; genus Gorilla; species Gorilla gorilla. The sequence goes on along the minus strand of NC_073240.2, from coordinate 9,433,186 downwards.
ATTTCCATTCCCATTCCATTTCCATTCCCGTTTCTTTTCCATTCCCGTTCCATTTCCATTCCAGTTCCATTACCATTCCCGTTCCATTTCCATTCCCGATCCATTTCCATTCCCGTTCCTTTTCCATTCCCGTTCCATTTCCATTCCCGTTCCGTTACCATTCCCGTTCCATTTCCGTTCCCGTTCCGTTTCCGTTCCCGTTCCATTTCCGTTCTCGTTCCGTTTCCGTTCCCGTTCCATTTCCATTCCCGTTCCATTTCCGTTCCCGTTCCATTTCCATTCCCGTTCCATTTCCATTCCCTTTCCATTTCCATTTCATTCCATTCCGTTCTGCTCGGGTACATTCCATTCCATTCCGTTGCATTCCATTCCGTTCTGCTCCTGTCCATTCCATTCCATTCCATTCCGTTCCATTCCGTTCTACTCGGGTAGATTCCATTCCATTCCTTTCCATTCCATTCCATTCCATTCCATTCCATTCCATTCTACTGGTGTCCATTCCATTCCATTCCATTCCATTCCATTCCATTCCATTCCATTACATTACATTCCATTCCATTCCATTCCGTTCTACACGGGTTGATTCCATTCTATTCCATTCCATTCCATTCCATTCCATTCCATTCCATTCCATTCCATGGAATTCCATTCCATTCCATTCCATTCCATTCCATTCCATTGAATTCCATTCCATTCCATTCCATTCCATTCCATTGAATTCCATTCTGTTCCATTCCATTCCATTGAATTCTATTCCATTCCATTCCATTCCATTCCATTCCATTCCATTCCATTGAATTCCATTCCATTCCATTCCATTCCATTCCATACCATTCCATTCCATTCCATTCCATTCCGTTCTACTCGGGTTGATTCCATTCTATTCCATTCCATTCCATTCGATCCCATTTGATTCCATTCGATTCCATTCAATTCAATTCGTTTCCATTCCATTCCACTCCATTCCATTCCATTGAATTCCATTCCATTCCATTCCATTCCATTCCATTCCATTCCATTCCATTGAATTCCATTCCATTCCATTCCATTCCATTCCATTGAATTCCATTCCATTCCATTCCATTCCATTGAATTCCATTCCATTCCATTCCATTCCATTCCATTCCATTCCATTCCATTCTACTGGTGTCCATTCCATTCCATTCGATTCCATTCCATTCCATTCCATTCCACTCCACTCCACTCCACTCCATTCCACTCCACTCCACTCCGGTACATTCCATTCCATTCCATTCCATTCCATTCCATTCCATTCCATTCCGTGCTTCTCGGGTACATTCCGTTCCGTTCCATTCCATTCCATTCCATTCCATTCCGTTCCAGTGCACTCTACTCCACTCCACTCCTCTCCACTCCACTCCGGTACATTACATTCCATTCCATTCCATTCCATTCCATTCCATTCCATTCCATTCCATTTCCATTCCCATTCCATTTCCATTCCCGTTCCATTTCCATTCCCGTTTCTTTTCCATTCCCGTTCCATTTCCATTCCAGTTCCATTACCATTCCCGTTCCATTTCCATTCCCGATCCATTTCCATTCCCGTTCCATTTCCATTCCCGTTCCATTTCCATTCCCGTTCCATTACCATTCCCGTTCCATTTCCGTTCCCGTTCCGTTTCCGTTCCCGTTCCATTTCCGTTCTCGTTCCGTTTCCGTTCCCATTCCATTTCCATTCCCGTTCCATTTCCGTTCCCGTTCCATTTCCATTCCCGTTCCATTTCCATTCCCTTTCCATTTCCATTTCATTCCATTCCGTTCTGCTCGGGTACATTCCATTCCATTCCATTGCATTCCATTCCGTTCTGCTCCTGTCCATTCCATTCCATTCCATTCCGTTCCATTCTGTTCTACTCGGGTAGATTCCATTCCATTCCTTTCCATTCCATTCCATTCCATTCCATTCCATTCCATTCTACTGGTGTCCATTCCATTCCATTCCATTCCATTCCATTCCATTCCATTCCATTGCATTCCATTCCATTCCATTCCATTCCATTCCGTTCCGTTCTACTCGGTTACATTCCATTCAATTCCATTCCATTCCGTTCTACTCGGGTAGATTCCATTCCATTCCATTCCATTCCTTTCCATTCCATTGCATTCCATTGCATTGCATTGCACTCAATTCCATTCCATTCCATTCCATTCCATTCCATTCCATTCCATTCCATTCCGTTCCGTTCAACTCGGTTACATTCCATTCAATTACATTCCATTCCGTTCTACTCGGTTACATTCCATTCCATTCCATTCCATTCCATTCCAATCCATTCCATTCCATTCCATTCCGTTCTACTTTGGTACATTCCATTCCATTCCATTCCATTCCATTCCATTCCATTCCATTACATTCCATTCCATTCCATTCCGTTCTACTCGGGTTGATTCCATTCTATTCCATTCCATTCCATTCCATTCCATTCCATTCCATTCCATTCCATTCCATGGAATTCCATTCCATTCCATTCCATTCCATTCCATTCCATTCCATTGAATTCCATTCCATTCCATTCCATTCCATTCCATTGAATTCCATTCTGTTCCATTCCATTCCATTGAATTCTATTCCATTCCATTCCATTCCATTCCATTCCATTCCATTCCATTCCATTCCATTCCATTGAATTCCATTCCATTCCATCCCATTCCATTCCATTCCATTCCATTCCGTTCTACTCGGGTTGATTCCATTCTATTCCATTCCATTCCATTCGAACCCATTTGATTCCATTCGATTCCATTCAATTCAATTCGATTCCATTCCATTCCACTCCATTCCATTCCATTGAATTCCATTCCATTCCATTGCATTCCATTCCATTCCATTCCATTCCATTCCATTCCATTCCATTCCATTGAATTCCATTCCATTCCATTCCATTCCATTGAATTCCATTCCATTCCATTCCATTCCATTGAATTCCATTCCATTCCATTCCATTCCATTCCATTCCATTCCATTCCATTCTACTGGTGTCCATTCCATTCCATTCCATTCCATTCCATTCCATTCCTTTCCATTCCATTGCATTCCATTGCATTCCATTCCATTCCATTCCATTCCATTCCATTCCATTCCACTCCACTCCACTCCACTCCACTCCATTCCACTCCACTCCACTCCGGTACATTCCATTCCATTCCATTCCATTCCATTCCATTCCATTCCATTCCATTCCGTGCTTCTCGGGTACATTCCGTTCCGTTCCATTCCATTCCATTCCATTCCATTCCGTTCCAGTGCACTCTACTCCACTCCACTCCACTCCACTCCACTCCGGTACATTCCATTCCATTCCATTCCATTCCATTCCATTCCATTTCCATTCCCATTCCATTTCCATTCCCGTTCCATTTCCATTCCCGTTTCTTTTCCATTCCCGTTCCATTTCCATTCCAGTTCCATTACCATTCCCGTTCCATTTCCATTCCCGATCCATTTCCATTCCCGTTCCATTTCCATTCCCGTTCCATTTCCATTCCCGTTCCATTACCATTCCCGTTCCATTTCCGTTCCCGTTCCGTTTCCGTTCCCGTTCCATTTCCGTTCCCGTTCCGTTTCCGTTCCCGTTCCATTTCCGTTCTCGTTCCGTTTCCGTTCCCGTTCCATTTCCATTCCCGTTCCATTTCCGTTCCCGTTCCATTTCCATTCCCGTTCCATTTCCATTCCCTTTCCATTTCCATTTCATTCCATTCCGTTCTGCTCGGGTACATTCCATTCCATTCCATTGCATTCCATTCCGTTCTGCTCCTGTCCATTCCATTCCATTCCAATCCGTTCCATTCCGTTCTACTCGGGTAGATTCCATTCCATTCCATTCCATTCCATTCCATTCCATTCCATTCCATTCCATTCCATTCCATTCCATTCCATTCCATCCCATTCCATTCCATTCCATTCCATTCCATTCAATTCCATCCCATTCCATTCCATTCCATTCCATTCCGTTCTACTCGGGTTGATTCCATTCTATTCCATTCCATTCCATTCGATCCCATTTGATTCCATTCGATTCCATTCAATTCCATTCGATTCCATTCCATTCCACTCCATTCCATTCCATTGAATTCCATTCCATTCCATTCCATTCCATTCCATTCCATTCCATGGAATTCCATTCCATTCCATTCCATTCCATTCCATAGAATTCCATTCCATTCCATTCCATTCCACTGAATTCCGTTCCATTCCATTCCATTCCGTTCCGTTCCGTTCCGTTCCGTTCTGTTGCGTTCCGTTCCGTTCCGTTGTGTTCCGTTCCGTTCTACTCGGGTTGATTCCATTCTATTCCATTCCATTCCAATCCATTCCATTCCATTCCATTGAATTCCATTCCATTCCATTCCATTCCATTCCATTCCATTCCATTGAATTCCATTCCATTGAATTCCATTCCATTCCATTCCATTCCATTGAATTCCATTCCATTCCATTCCATTCCATGGAATTCCGTTCCATTCCATTCCATTCCGTTCCGTTCCGTCCCGTTCCGTTCCGTTCCGTTCCGTTGCGTTCCGTTCCGTTCTACTCGGGTTGATTCCATTCTACTCCATTCCATTCCATTCGATTCCATTCGATTCCATTCGATTCCACTCCATTCCATTCCATAGAATTCCATTCCATTCCATTCCATTCCATTGAATTCCATTCCATTCCATTCCATTCCATAGAATTCCATTCCATTCCATTCCATTCCATCGAATTCCATTCCATTCCATTCCATTCCATTCCATTCCATTCCATTCCATTCTACTGGTGTCCATTCCATTCCATTCCATTCCATTCCATTCCATTCCATTCCATTCCATTCCTTTCCATTCCATTGCATTCCATTGCATTCCATTCCATTCCATTCCATTCCATTCCATTCCACTCCACTCCACTCCACTCCACTCCATTCCACTCCACTCCACTCCGGTACATTCCATTCCATTCCATTCCATTCCATTCCATTCCATTCCATTCCGTGCTTCTCGGGTACATTCCGTTCCGTTCCATTCCATTCCATTCCGTTCCAGTGCACTCTACTCCACTCCACTCCACTCCACTCCACTCCGGTACATTCCATTCCATTCCATTCCATTCCATTCCATTCCATTTCCATTCCCATTCCATTTCCATTCCCGTTCCATTTCCATTCCCGTTTCTTTTCCATTCCCGTTCCATTTCCATTCCAGTTCCATTACCATTCCCGTTCCATTTCCATTCCCGATCCATTTCCATTCCCGTTCCTTTTCCATTCCCGTTCCATTTCCATTCCCGTTCCGTTACCATTCCCGTTCCATTTCCGTTCCCGTTCCGTTTCCGTTCCCGTTCCATTTCCGTTCTCGTTCCGTTTCCGTTCCCGTTCCATTTCCATTCCCGTTCCATTTCCGTTCCCGTTCCATTTCCGTTCCCGTTCCGTTTCCGTTCCCGTTCCATTTCCGTTCTCGTTCCGTTTCCGTTCCCGTTCCATTTCCATTCCCGTTCCATTTCCATTTCATTCCATTCCGTTCTGCTCGGGTACATTCCATTCCATTCCATTGCATTCCATTCCGTTCTGCTCCTGTCCATTCCATTCCATTCCATTCCGTTCCATTCCGTTCTACTCGGGTAGATCCCATTCCATTCCATTCCATTCCATTCCATAGATTTCCATTCCATTCCATTCCATTCCATTGCATTCCGTTCCGTTCCGTTCCGTTCCGTTCCGTTGCGTTCCGTTCCGTTGCGTTGTGTTCCGTTCCGTTCTACTCGGGTTGATTCATTTCTATTCCATTCCATTCCAATCCATTCCATTGAATTCCATTCCATTCCATTCCATTCCATGGAATTCCGTTCCATTCCATTCCATTCCGTTCCGTTCCGTCCCGTTCCGTTCCGTTCCGTTCCGTTGCGTTCCGTTCCGTTCTACTCGGGTTGATTCCATTCTATTCCATTCCATTCCATTCAATTCCATTCGATTCCATTCGATTCCACTCCATTCCATTCCATAGAATTCCATTCCATTCCATTCCATTCCATTGAATTCCATTCCATTCCATTCCATTCCATTGAATTCCATTCCATTCCATTCCATTCCATTGAATTCCATTCCATTCCATTCCATTCCATTCCATTCCATTCCATTCCATTCCATTCCATTCCATTCTACTGGTGTCCATTCCATTCCATTCCATTCCATTCCATTCCATTCCATTCCTTTCCATTCCATTGCATTCCATTGCATTCCATTCCATTCCATTCCATTCCATTCCACTCCACTCCACTCCACTCCACTCCATTCCACTCCACTCCACTCCGGTACATTCCATTCCATTCCATTCCATTCCATTCCATTCCATTCCATTCCGTGCTTCTCAGGTACTTTCCGTTCCGTTCCATTCCATTCCATTCCATCCCATTCCATTCCGTTCCAGTGCACTCTACTCCACTCCACTCCACTCCACTCCACTCCGGTACATTCCATTCCATTCCATTCCATTCCATTCCATTCCATTTCCATTCCCATTCCATTTCCATTCCCGTTCCATTTCCATTCCCGTTTCTTTTCCATTCCCGTTCCATTTCCATGCCAGTTCCATTACCATTCCCGTTCCATTTCCATTCCCGATCCATTTCCATTCCCGTTCCATTTCCATTCCCGTTCCATTTCCATTCCCGTTCCGTTACCATTCCCGTTCCATTTCCGTTCCCGTTCCGTTTCCGTTCCCGTTCCATTTCCATTCCCGTTCCATTTCCGTTCCCGTTCCGTTACCGTTCCCGTTCCATTTCCGTTCTCGTTCCGTTTCCGTTCCCGTTCCATTTCCATTCCCGTTCCATTTCCGTTCCCTTTCCATTTCCATTCCCGTTCCATTTCCATTCCCTTTCCATTTCCATTTCATTCCATTCCGTTCTGCTCGGGTACATTCCATTCCATTCCATTGCATTCCATTCCGTTCTGCTCCTGTCCATTCCATTCCATTCCATTCCGTTCCATTCCGTTCTACTCGGGTAGATTCCATTCCATTCCATTCCATTCCATTCCATTCCATTCCATTCCATTCCATTCCATTCCATTCTACTGGTGTCCATTCCATTCCATTCCATTCCATTCCATTCCATTCCATTCCATTGCATTCCATTCCATTCCATTCCATTCCGTTCCGTTCTACTCGATTACATTCCATTCAATTCCATTCCATTCCGTTCTACTCGGGTAGATTCCATTCCATTCCATTCCATTCCTTTCCATTCCATTGCATTCCATTGCATTGCATTGCACTCAATTCCATTCCATTCCATTCCATTCCATTCCATTCCAATCCATTCCATTCCATTCCGTTCCGTTCAACTCGGTTACATTCCATTCAATTACATTCCATTCCGTTCTACTCGGTTACATTCCATTCCATTCCATTCCATTCCATTCCAATCCATTCCATTCCATTCCATTCCGTTCTACTCGTGTACATTCCATTCCATTCCATTCCATTCCATTCCATTCCATTCCATTCCATTCCATTCCATTCCATTCCATTCCGTTCTACTTTGGTACATTCCATTCCATTCCATTCCATTCCATTCCATTCCATTCCATTCCATTCCATTCCGTTCTACTCAGGTTGATTCCATTCTATTCCATTCCATTCCATTCCATTCCATTCCATTCCATTCCATTCCATTCCATTCGATTCCATTCCATTCCATTCCATAGAATTCCATTCCATTCCATTCCATTCCATGGAATTCCATGGAATTCCATTCCATTCCATGGAATTCCATTCCATTTCATTCCATTCCATTCCATTCCATTCCATTCCATTCCATTGAATTCCATTCCATTCCATTCCATTCCATTCCATTGAATTCCATTCCGTTCCATTCCATTCCATTGAATTCCATTCCATTCCATTCCATTCCATTCCATTCCATTCCATTCCATTCCATCCCATTCCATTCCATTCCATTCCATTCCATTCCATTCCATCCCATTCCATTCCATTCCATTCCATTCCGTTCTACTCGGGTTGATTCCATTCTATTCCATTCCATTCCATTCGATCCCATTTGATTCCATTCGATTCCATTCAATTCCATTCGATTCCATTCCATTCCACTCCATTCCATTCCATTGAATTCCATTCCATTCCATTCCATTCCATTCCATTCCATTCCATTCCATTCCATTCCATTCCATTCCATGGAATTCCATTCCATTCCATTCCATTCCATTCCATAGAATTCCATTCCATTCCATTCCATTCCACTGAATTCCGTTCCATTCCATTCCATTCCGTTCCGTTCCGTTCCGTTCCGTTCTGTTGCGTTCCGTTCCGTTCCGTTGTGTTCCGTTCCGTTCTACTCGGGTTGATTCCATTCTATTCCATTCCATTCCAATCCATTCCATTCCATTGAATTCCATTCCATTCCATTCCATTCCATGGAATTCCGTTCCATTCCATTCCATTCCATTCCATTCCATTCCATTGAATTCCATTCCATTCCATTCCATTCCATGGAATTCCGTTCCATTCCATTCCGTTCCGTTCCGTCCCGTTCCGTTCCGTTCCGTTCCGTTCCGTTGCGTTCCGTTCTACTCGGGTTGATTCCATTCTATTCCATTCCATTCCATTCGATTCCATTCGATTCCATTCGATTCCACTCCATTCCATTCCATAGAATTCCATTCCATTCCATTCCATTCCATTGAATTCCATTCCATTCCATTCCATTCCATAGAATTCCATTCCATTCCATTCCATTCCATTGAATTCCATTCCATTCCATTCCATTCCATTCCATTCCATTCCATTCCATTCCATTCCATTCCATTCTACTGGTGTCCATTCCATTCCATTCCATTCCATTCCATTCCATTCCATTCCATTCCATTCCATTCCTTTCCATTCCATTGGATTCCATTGCATTCCATTCCATTCCATTCCATTCCATTCCATTCCATTCCACTCCACTCCACTCCACTCCACTCCATTCCACTCCACTCCACTCCGGTACATTCCATTCCATTCCATTCCATTCCATTCCATTCCATTCCATTCCATTCCGTGCTTCTCGGGTACATTCCGTTCCGTTCCATTCCATTCCATTCCGTTCCAGTGCACTCTAATCCACTCCACTCCACTCCCCTCCACTCCGGTACATTCCATTCCATTCCATTCCATTCCATTCCATTCCATTTCCATTCCCATTCCATTTCCATTCCCGTTCCATTTCCATTCCCGTTTCTTTTCCATTCCCGTTCCATTTCCATTCCAGTTCCATTACCATTCCCGTTCCATTTCCATTCCCGATCCATTTCCATTCCCGTTCCTTTTCCATTCCCGTTCCATTTCCATTCCCGTTCCGTTACCATTCCCGTTCCATTTCCGTTCCCGTTCCGTTTCCGTTCCCGTTCCATTTCCGTTCTCGTTCCGTTTCCGTTCCCGTTCCATTTCCATTCCCGTTCCATTTCCGTTCCCGTTCCATTTCCATTCCCGTTCCATTTCCATTCCCTTCCCATTTCCATTTCATTCCATTCCGTTCTGCTCGGGTACATTCCATTCCATTCCATTGCATTCCATTCCGTTCTGCTCCTGTCCATTCCATTCCATTCCATTCCGTTCCATTCCGTTCTACTCGGGTAGATCCCATTCCATTCCATTCCATTCCATTCCATTCCATTCCATTCCATGGAATTCCATTCCATTCCATTCCATTCCATTCCATTCCATTCCATTCCATTCCATTCCATTCCGTTCTACTCGGGTTGATTCCATTCTATTCCATTCCATTCCATTCGATCCCATTTGATTCCATTCGATTCCATTCAATTCCATTCGATTCCATTCCATTCCACTCCATTCCATTCCATTGAATTCCGTTCCATTCCATTCCATTCCATTCCATTCCATTCCATTCCATTCCATAGAATTCCATTCCATTCCATTCCATTCCATTGAATTCCGTTCCATTCCATTCCATTCCGTTCCGTTCCGTTCCGTTCCGTTCCGTTGCGTTCCGTTCCGTTGCGTTGTGTTCCATTCCGTTCTACTCGGGTTGATTCCATTCTATTCCATTCCATTCCAATCCATTCCATTGAATTCCATTCCATTCCATTCCATTCCATGGAATTCCGTTCCATTCCATTCCATTCCGTTCCGTTCCGTCCCGTTCCGTTCCGTTCCGTTCCGTTGCGTTCCGTTCCGTTCTACTCGGGTTGATTCCATTCTATTCCATTCCATTCCATTCGATTCCATTCGATTCCATTCGATTCCACTCCATTCCATTCCATAGAATTCCATTCCATTCCATTCCATTCCATTGAATTCCATTCCATTCCATTCCATTCCATTGAATTCCATTCCATTCCATTCCATTCCATTGAATTCCATTCCATTCCATTCCATTCCATTCCATTCCATTCCATTCCATTCTACTGGTGTCCATTCCATTCCATTCCATTCCATTCCATTCCATTCCATTCCTTTCCATTCCATTGCATTCCATTGCATTCCATTCCATTCCATTCCATTCCATTCCACTCCACTCCACTCCACTCCACTCCATTCCACTCCACTCCACTCCGGTACATTCCATTCCATTCCATTCCATTCCATTCCATTCCATTCCGTGCTTCTCAGGTACATTCCGTTCCGTTCCATTCCATTCCATTCCATCCCATTCCATTCCGTTCCAGTGCACTCTACTCCACTCCACTCCACTCCACTCCACTCCGGTACATTCCATTCCATTCCATTCCATTCCATTCCATTCCATTTCCATTCCCATTCCATTTCCATTCCCGTTCCATTTCCATTCCCGTTTCTTTTCCATTCCCGTTCCATTTCCATTCCAGTTCCATTACCATTCCCGTTCCATTTCCATTCCCGATCCATTTCCATTCCCGTTCCATTTCCATTCCCGTTCCATTTCCATTCCCGTTCCGTTACCATTCCCGTTCCATTTCCGTTCCCGTTCCGTTTCCGTTCCCGTTCCATTTCCGTTCTCGTTCCGTTTCCGTTCCCGTTCCATTTCCATTCCCGTTCCATTTCCGTTCCCGTTCCATTTCCATTCCCGTTCCATTTCCATTCCCTTTCCATTTCCATTTCATTCCATTCCGTTCTGCTCGGGTACATTCCATTCCATTCCATTGCATTCCATTCCGTTCTGCTCCTGTCCATTCCATTCCATTCCATTCCGTTCCATTCCGTTCTACTCGGGTAGATTCCATTCCATTCCATTCCATTCCATTCCATTCCATTCCATTCCATTCCATTCTACTGGTGTCCATTCCATTCCATTCCATTCCATTCCATTCCATTCCATTCCATTCCATTGCATTCCATTCCATTCCATTCCATTCCGTTCCGTTCTACTCGATTACATTCCATTCAATTCCATTCCATTCCGTTCTACTCGGGTAGATTCCATTCCATTCCATTCCATTCCTTTCCATTCCATTGCATTCCATTGCATTGCATTGCACTCAATTCCATTCCATTCCATTCCATTCCATTCCATTCCATTCCATTCCATTCCATTCCGTTCCGTTCAACTCGGTTACATTCCATTCAATTACATTCCATTCCGTTCTACTCGGTTACATTCCATTCCATTCCATTCCATTCCATTCCAATCCATTCCATTCCATTCCATTCCGTTCTACTCGTGTACATTCCATTCCATTCCATTCCATTCCATTCCATTCCATTCCATTCCATTCCATTCCATTCCATTCCATTCCATTCCATTCCGTTCTACTTTGGTACATTCCATTCCATTCCATTCCATTCCATTCCATTCCATTCCATTCCATTCCATTCCATTTCCATTCCCATTCCATTTCCATTCCCGTTCCATTTCCATTCCCGTTTCTTTTCCATTCCCGTTCCATTTCTATTCCCGTTCCATTACCATTCCCGTTCCATTTCCATTCCCGATCCATTTCCATTCCCGTTCCTTTTCCATTCCCGTTCCATTTCCATTCCTGTTCCATTACCATTCCCGTTCCATTTCCGTTCCCGTTCCGTTTCCGTTCCCGTTCCATTTCCGTTCTCGTTCCGTTTCCGTTCCCGTTCCATTTCCATTCCCGTTTCAATTGCGTTCCCGTTCCATTTCCATTCCCGTTCCATTTCCATTCCCTTTCCATTTCCATTTCATTCCTTTCCGTTCTGCTCGGGTACATTCCATTCCATTCCATTGCATTCCATTCCATTCTGCTCCTGTCCATTCCATTCCATTCCATTCCGTTCCATTCCGTTCTACTCGGGTAGATTCCATTCCATTCCATTCCATTCCATTCCATTCCATTCTACTGGTGTCCATTCCATTCCATTCCATTCCATTCCATTCCATTCCATTCCATTCCATTGCATTCCATTCCATTCCATTCCATTCCATTCCGTTCCGTTCTACTCGGTTACATTCCATTCAATTCCATTCCATTCCGTTCTACTCGGGTAGATTCCATTCCATTCCATTCCATTCCTTTCCATTCCATTTCATTCCATTGCATTGCATTGCACTCAATTCCATTCCATTCCATTCCATTCCATTCCATTCCATTCCATTCCATTCCGTTCCGTTCAACCCGGTTACATTCCATTCAATTACATTCCATTCCGTTCTACTCGGTTACATTCCATTCCATTCCATTCCATTCCATTCCATTCCAATCCCTTCCATTCCATTCCATTCCGTTCTACTCGGGTACATTGCATTCCATTCCATTCCATTCCATTCCATTCCATTCCATTCCATTCCATTCCATTCCATTCCATTCCATTCCGTTCTACTTTGGTACATTCCATTCCATTCCATTCCATTCCATTCCATTACATTCCATTCCATTCCATTCCGTTCTACTCGGGTTGATTCCATTCTATTCCATTCCATTCCATTCCATTCCATTCCATTCGATTCCATTCCATTCCATTTTATGGAATTCCATTCCATTCCATGGAATTCCATTCCATTCCATTCCATTCCATTGAATTCCATTCCATTCCATTCCATTCCATTCCATTCCATTCCATTCCATTGAATTCCATTCCATTGCATTCCATTCCATTCCATGGAATTCAATTCCATTCCATTCCATTCCATTGAATTCCATTCCATTCCATTCCATTCCATTCCATTCCATTTCATTGCATTCCATTCCATTGAATTCCATTCCATTCCATTGAATTCCATTCCATCCCATTCCATTCCATTCCATTCCATTCCGTTCTACTCGGGTTGATTCCATTCTATTCCATTCCATTCCATTTGATACCATTCGATTCCATTCGATTCCATTCAATTCCATTCGATTCCATTCCATTCCACTCCGTTCCATTCCATTGAATTCCATTCCATTCCATTCCATTCCATTCCATTCCATTCCATTCCATTCCATTCCATTGAATTCCATTCCATTCCATTCCATTGAATTCCATTCCATTCCATTCCATTCAATTGAATTCCGTTCCATTCCATTCCATTCCGTTCCGTTCCGTCCCGTTCCGTTCCGTTCCGTTCCGTTCCGTTCTACTCGGGTTGATTAAATTCTATTCCATTCCATTCTATTCGATTCCATTCGATTCCAATCGATTCCATTCGATTCCATTCGATTCCATTGAATTCCATTCCATTCCATTCCATTCCATTGAATTCCGTTGCATTATATTCCATTCCGTTCCGTTCCGTCCCGTTGCGTTCCGTTCCGTTCCGTTGCGTGCCGTTCCGTTCTACTCGGGTTGATTCCATTCCATTCCATTCCATTCCATTCCATTCCATTCCATTCCATTCCATTCCATTCCATTCCATTCCATTGAATTCCATTCCATTCCATTCCATTCCATTCCATTCCATTCCGTTCTACTCGGGTTGATTCCATTCTATTCCATTCCATTCCATTCGATCTCATTCGATTCCATTCGATTCCATTCGATTCCACTCCATTCCATTCCATTGAATTCCATTCCATTCCATTCCATTCCATTCCATTGAATTCCATTCCATTCCATTCCATTCCATTCCATTCCATTCCATTCCATTGAATTCCATTCCATTCCGTTGAATTCCATTCCATTCCATTCCATTCCATTGAATTCCGTTCCATTCCATTCCATTCCATTCCATTCCATTCCATTCCATTCCATTGAATTCCATTCTGTTCCATTCCATTCCTTTGAATTCCGTTCCATTCCATTCCATTCCATTCCTTTCCTTTCCGTTCCGTTCCGTTCCGTTCCGTTGCGTTCCGCTCCGTTCTACTCGGGTTGATTCCATTCTATTCCATTCCATTCCATTCGATCCCATTCGATTCCATTCGATTCCATTCGATTCCATTCGATTCCACTCCATTCCATTCCATAGAATTCCATTCCATTCCATTCCATTTGAATTCCATTCCATTCCATTCCATTCCATTCTATTCCATTCCATTCCATTCCATTCCATTCCATTCCATTCCATTCCATTCCATTCCATTCCATTCTACTCGGGTTTGCATTCTATTCCATTCGATTCCATTCGATTCCATTCGATTCCATTCGATTCCATTCGATTCCATTCCATTCCATTCCATTCCATTCCATTCCATTCCATTCCATTCCATTCCATTGAATTCCATTCCATTCCATTCCATTCCATTCCATTCCATTCCATTGAATTCCATTCCATTCCATTCCATTCCATTCCATTCCATTCCATTGAATTCCGTTCCTTTCCATTCCATTCCATTCCGTTCCGTTCCGTTCCGTTCCGTTCCGTTGCGTTCCGTTCCGTTCCGTTGGGTTCCGTTCCGTTCTACTCGGGTTGATTCCATTCTATTCCATTCCATTCCATTCCATTCCATTCCATTCCATTCCATTCCATTCCATTGAATTCCGTTCCATTCCATTCCATTCCCTTCCGTTCCGTCCCGTTCCGTTCCGTTCCGTTCCGTTGCGTGCCGTTCCGTTCTACTGAGGTTGATTCCATTCTATTCCATTCCATTCCATTCGATTCCATTCGATTCCAATCGATTCAATTCGATTGCATTCGATTCCATTCGTTGCCATTCCGTTCCATTCCATTGAATTCCATTCCGTTCCATTCCATTCCATTCCATTCCATTGAATTCCATTCCATTCCATTCCATTCCTTTCCATTCCTTTGAATTCCATTCCATTCCATTCCATTCCATTCCATTCCATTCCATTGAATTCCATTCCATTCCATTCCATTGCATTCCATTCCATTCCATTCCATTCCATTCCATAGAATTCCGTTCCATTCCATTCCATTCCATTCCATTCCATTCCATAGAATTCCATTCCATTCCATTCCATTCCATTCCATTGAATTCCATTCCATTCCATTCCATTCCATTCCATTCCATTCCATTGAATTCCATTCCATTCCATAGAATTCCATTCCATTCCATTGAATTCCGTTCCTTTCCATTCCATTCCATTCCGTTCCTTTCCGTTCCGTTCCGTTCCGTTCCGTTGCGTTCCGTTCCGTTCCGTTGCGTTCCGTTCCGTTCTACTCGGGTTGATTCCATTCTATTCCATTCCATTCCATTCCATTCCATTCCATTCCATTCCATTCCATTCCATTCCATTGAATTCCGTTCCATTCCATTCCATTCCCTTCCGTTCCGTCCCATTCCGTTCCGTTCCGTTCCGTTGCGTGCCGTTCCGTTCTACTCAGGTTGATTCCATTCTATTCCATTCCATTCCATTCGATTCCATTCGATTCCAATCGATTCCATTCGATTGCTTTCGATTCCATTCGTTGCCATTCCATTCCATTCCATTGAATTCCATTCCGTTCCATTCCATTCCATTCCATTCCATTGAATTCCATTCCATTCCATTCCATTCCATTGAATTCCGTTCCATTCCATTTCATTCCGTTCCTTTCCATTCCGTTACGTTCCGTTGCGTTCCGTTCCGTTCCGTTGTGCTCCGTTCCGTTCTACTCGGGTTGATTCCATTCTATTCCATTCCATTCCAATCCATTCCATTCCATTCCATTGAATTCCATTCCATTCCATTCCATTCCATTCCATTCCATTCCATTCCATTCCATGGAATTCCATTCCATTCCATTCCATGGAATTCCATTCCATTCCATTCCATGGAATTCCATTCCATTCCATTCCATTCCATTCCAATCCATTCCATTCCATTCCATTCTGTTCTACTCGGGTACATTCCATTCCATTCCATTCCATTCCATTCCATTCCATTCCATTCCATTCCGTTCTACTTTGGTACATTCCATTCCATTCCATTCCATTCCATTCCATTCCATTCCATTCCGTTCTACTCAGGTTGATTCCATTCTATTCCATTCCATTCCATTCCATTCGATTCCATTCCATTCCATTCCATTCGATTCCATTCCATTCCATTCCATAGAATTCCATTCCATTCCATTCCATTCCATGCAATTCCATTCCATTCCATTCCATTCCATTCCATTCCATTCCATTCCATTCCATTCCATAGAATTCCATTCCATTCCATTCCATTCCATTCCATTGAATTCCATTCCGTTCCATTCCATTCCATTGAATTCCATTCCATTCCATTCCATTCCATTCCATTCCATCCCATCCCATTCCATTCCATTCCATTCCATTCCATTCCATCCCATTCCATTCCATTCCATTCCATTCCGTTCTACTCGGGTTGATTCCATTCTATTCCATTCCATTCCATTCGATCCCATTTGATTCCATTCGATTCCATTCAATTCCATTCGATTCCATTCCATTCCACTCCATTCCATTCCATTGAATTCCATTCCATTCCATTCCATTCCATTCCATTCCATTCCATGGAATTCCATTCCATTCCATTCCATGGAATTCCATTCCATTCCATTCCATGGAATTCCATTCCATTCCATTCCATTCCATTCCATAGAATTCCATTCCATTCCATTCCATTCCACTGAATTCCGTTCCATTCCATTCCATTCCGTTCCGTTCCGTTCCGTTCCGTTCCGTTCTGTTGCGTTCCGTTCCGTTCCGTTGTGTTCCGTTCCATTCTACTCGGGTTGATTCCATTCTATTCCATTCCATTCCATTCGATTCCATTCGATTCCATTCGATTCCACTCCATTCCATTCCATTCCATTCCATTCCATTCCATTCCATTCCAATCCATTCCATTCCATTCCATTCCATTCCATTCCATTCCATTCCATTCCATTCCATTCCATTCCATTCCATTCTACTGGTGTCCATTCCATTAAATTCCATTCCATTCCATTCCATTCCTTTCCATTCCATTGCATTCCATTGCATTCCATTCCATTCCATTCCATTCCATTCCATTCCATTCCACTCCACTCCACTCCACTCCACTCCATTCCACTCCACTCCACTCCGGTACATTCCATTCCATTCCATTCCATTCCATTCCATTCCATTCCATTCCGTGCTTCTCGGGTACATTCCGTTCCGTTCCATTCCATTCCATTCCGTTCCAGTGCACTCTACTCCACTCCACTCCACTCCACTCCACTCCGGTACATTCCATTCCATTCCATTCCATTCCATTCCATTCCATTCCATTTCCATTCCCATTCCATTTCCATTCCCATTCCATTTCCATTCCCGTTTCTTTTCCATTCCCGTTCCATTTCCATTCCAGTTCCATTACCATTCCCGTTCCATTTCCATTCCCGATCCATTTCCATTCCCGTTCCTTTTCCATTCCCGTTCCATTTCCATTCCCGTTCCGTTACCATTCCCGTTCCATTTCCGTTCCCGTTCCGTTTCCGTTCCCGTTCCATTTCCGTTCTCGTTCCGTTTCCGTTCCCGTTCCATTTCCATTCCCGTTCCATTTCCGTTCCCGTTCCATTTCCATTCCCGTTCCATTTCCATTCCCTTTCCATTTCCATTTCATTCCATTCCGTTCTGCTCGGGTACATTCCATTCCATTCCATTGCATTCCATTCCGTTCTGCTCCTGTCCATTCCATTCCATTCCATTCCGTTCCATTCCGTTCTACTCGGGTAGATTCCATTCCATTCCTTTCCATTCCATTCCATTCCATTCCATTCCATTCCATTCTACTGGTGTCCATTCCATTCCATTCCATTCCATTCCATTCCATTCCATTCCATTCCATTCCATTGCATTCCATTCCATTCCATTCCATTCCATTCCGTTCCGTTCTACTCGGTTACATTCCATTCAATTCCATTCCATTCCGTTCTACTCGGGTAGATTCCATTCCATTCCATTCCATTCCTTTCCATTCCATTGCATTCCATTGCATTGCATTGCACTCAATTCCATTCCATTCCATTCCATTCCATTCCATTCCATTCCATTCCATTCCGTTCCGTTCAACTCGGTTACATTCCATTCAATTACATTCCATTCCGTTCTACTCGGTTACATTCCATTCCATTCCATTCCATTCCATTCCAATCCATTCCATTCCATTCCATTCCGTTCTACTTTGGTACATTCCATTCCATTCCATTCCATTCCATTCCATTCCATTACATTACATTCCATTCCATACCATTCCGTTCTACTCGGGTTGATTCCATTCTATTCCGTTCCATTCCATTCCATTCCATTCCATTCCATTCCATTCCATTCCATGGAATTCATTCCATTCCATTCCATTCCATTCCATTCCATTGAATTCCATTCCATTCCATTCCATTCCATTCCATTGAATTCCATTCTGTTCCATTCCATTCCATTGAATTCTATTCCATTCCATTCCATTCCATTCCATTCCATTCCATTCCATTCCATTCCATTCCATTGAATTCCATTCCATTCCATTCCATTCCATTCCATTCCATTCCATCCCATTCCATTCCATTCCATTCCATTCCGTTCTACTCGGGTTGATTCCATTCTATTCCATTCCATTCCATTCGATCCCATTTGATTCCATTCGATTCCATTCAATTCAATTCGATTCCATTCCATTCCACTCCATTCCATTCCATTGAATTCCATTCCATTCCATTCCATTCCATTCCATTCCATTCCATTCCATTCCATTGAATTCCATTCCATTCCATTCCATTCCATTCCATTGAATTCCATTCCATTCCATTCCATTCCATTGAATTCCATTCCATTCCATTCCATTCCATTCCATTCCATTCCATTCCATTCTACTGGTGTCCATTCCATTCCATTCCATTCCATTCCATTCCATTCCATTCCTTTCCATTCCATTGCATTCCATTGCATTCCATTCCATTCCATTCCATTCCATTCCATTCCACTCCACTCCACTCCACTCCACTCCATTCCACTCCACTCCACTCCGGTACATTCCATTCCATTCCATTCCATTCCATTCCATTCCATTCCTTTCCGTGCTTCTCGGGTACATTCCGTTCCGTTCCATTCCATTCCATTCCATTCCATTCCATTCCGTTCCAGTGCACTCTACTCCACTCCACTCCACTCCACTCCACTCCGGTACATTCCATTCCATTCCATTCCATTCCATTCCATTCCATTTCCATTCCCATTCCATTTCCATTCCCGTTCCATTTCCATTCCCGTTTCTTTTCCATTCCCGTTCCATTTCCATTCCAGTTCCATTACCATTCCCGTTCCATTTCCATTCCCGATCCATTTCCATTCCCGTTCCATTTCCATTCCCGTTCCATTTCCATTCCCGTTCCATTACCATTCCCGTTCCATTTCCGTTCCCGTTCCGTTTCCGTTCCCGTTCCATTTCCGTTCTCGTTCCGTTTCCGTTCCCATTCCATTTCCATTCCCGTTCCATTTCCGTTCCCGTTCCATTTCCATTCCCGTTCCATTTCCATTCCCTTTCCATTTCCATTTCATTCCATTCCGTTCTGCTCGGGTACATTCCATTCCATTCCATTGCATTCCATTCCGTTCTGCTCCTGTCCATTCCATTCCATTCCATTCCGTTCCATTCCGTTCTACTCGGGTAGATTCCATTCCATTCCTTTCCATTCCATTCCATTCCATTCCATTCCATTCCATTCTACTGGTGTCCATTCCATTCCATTCCATTCCATTCCATTCCATTCCATTGCATTCCATTCCATTCCATTCCATTCCATTCCGTTCCGTTCTACTCGGTTACATTCCATTCAATTCCATTCCATTCCGTTCTACTCGGGTAGATTCCATTCCATTCCATTCCATTCCTTTCCATTCCATTGCATTCCATTGCATTGCATTGCACTCAATTCCATTCCATTCCATTCCATTCCATTCCATTCCATTCCATTCCATTCCGTTCCGTTCAACTCGGTTACATTCCATTCAATTACATTCCATTCTGTTCTACTCGGTTACATTCCATTCCATTCCATTCCATTCCATTCCAATCCATTCCATTCCATTCCATTCCGTTCTACTTTGGTACATTCCATTCCATTCCATTCCATTCCAATCCCTTCCATTCCATTCCATTCCATTCCTTTCCATTCCATTCCATTCCATTCCATTCCGTTCTACTCGGGTTGATTCCATTCCATTCCATTCCATTCCATTCCATTCCATTCCATTCCATTCCATTCCATTCCATGGAATTCCATTCCATTCCATTCCATTCCATGGAATTCCATTCCATTCCATTCCATTCCATTGAATTCCATTCCATTCCATTCCATTCCATTCCATTCCATTCCATTGAATTCCATTCCATTGCATTCCATTCCATTCCATGGAATTCAATTCCATTCCATTCCATTCCATTGAATTCCATTCCATTCAATTCCATTCCATTCCATTCCATTGAATTCCATTCCATTCCATTCCATTCCATTCCATTCCATTTCATTGCATTCCATTCCATTGAATTCCATTCCATTCCATTGAATTCCATTCCATTCCATTCCATTCCATTCCATTCCATTCCATTCCATCCCATTCCATTCCATTCCATTCCATTCCGTTCTACTCGGGTTGATTCCATTATATTCCATTCCATTCTATTTGATACCATTCGATTCCATTCGATTCCATTCAATTCCATTCGATTCCATTCCATTCCACTCCGTTCCATTCCATTGAATTCCATTCCATTCCATTCCATTCCATTCCATTCCATTCCATTCCATTCCATTGAATTCCATTCCATTCCATTCCATTGAATTCCATTCCATTCCATTCCATTCAATTGAATTCCGTTCCATTCCATTCCATTCCGTTCCGTTCCGTCCCGTTCCGTTCCGTTCCGTTCCGTTCCGTTCCGTTCCGTTCTACTCGGGTTGATTAAATTCTATTCCATTCCATTCTATTCGATTCCATTCGATTCCAATCGATTCCATTCGATTCCATTCGATTCCATTGAATTCCATTCCATTCCATTCCGTTCCATTCCGTTCTACTCGGGTAGATTCCATTCCATTCCATTCCATTCCATTCCATTCCATTCCATTCTACTGGTGTCCATTCCATTCCATTCCATTCCATTCCATTCCATTCCATTCCATTGCATTCCATTCCATTCCATTCCATTCCATTCCGTTCCGTTCTACTCGGTTACATTCCATTCAATTCCATTCCATTCCGTTCTACTCGGGTAGATTCCATTCCATTCCATTCCATTCCTTTCCATTCCATTGCATTCCATTGCATTGCATTGCACTCAATTCCATTCCATTCCATTCCATTCCATTCCATTCCATTCCATTCCATTCCGTTCCGTTCAACCCGGTTACATTCCATTCAATTACATTCCATTCCGTTCTACTCGGTTACATTCCATTCCATTCCATTCCATTCCATTCCAATCCCTTCCATTCCATTCCATTCCGTTCTACTCGGGTACATTGCATTCCATTACATTCCATTCCATTCCATTCCATTCCATTCCATTCCATTCCATTCCATTCCGTTCTACTTTGGTACATTCCATTCCATTCCATTCCATTCCTTTCCATTACATTCCATTCCATTCCATTCCGTTCTACTCGGGTTGATTCCATTCTATTCCATTCCATTCCATTCCATTCCATTCCATTCCATTCCATTCCATTCCATTCCATGGAATTCCATTCCATTCCATTCCATTCCATTGAATTCCATTCCATTCCATTCCATTCCATTCCATTCCATTCCATTCCATTGAATTCCATTCCATTGCATTCCATTCCATTCCATGGAATTCAATTCCATTCCATTCCATTCCATTGAATTCCATTCCATTCCATTCCATTCCATTCCATTCCATTTCATTGCATTCCATTCCATTGAATTCCATTCCATTCCATTGAATTCCATTCCATTCCATTCCATTCCATTCCATTCCATTCCATTCCATCCCATTCCATTCCATTCCATTCCATTCCGTTCTACTCGGGTTGATTCCATTCTATTCCATTCCATTCCATTTGATACCATTCGATTCCATTCGATTCCATTCAATTCCATTCGATTCCATTCCATTCCACTCCGTTCCATTCCATTGAATTCCATTCCATTCCATTCCATTCCATTCCATTCCATTCCATTCCATTCCATTGAATTCCATTCCATTCCATTCCATTGAATTCCATTCCATTCCATTCCATTCAATTGAATTCCGTTCCATTCCATTCCATTCCGTTCCGTTCCGTCCCGTTCCGTTCCGTTCCGTTCCGTTCCGTTCCGTTCCGTTCTACTCGGGTTGATTAAATTCTATTCCATTCCATTCTATTCGATTCCATTCGATTCCAATCGATTCCATTCGATTCCATTCGATTCCATTGAATTCCATTCCATTCCATTCCATTCCATTGAATTCCGTTGCATTATATTCCATTCCGTTCCGTTCCGTCCCGTTCCGTTCCGTTCCGTTCCGTTGCGTGCCGTTCCGTTCTACTCGGGTTGATTCCATTCCATTCCATTCCATTCCATTCCATTCCATTCCATTCCATTCCATTCCATTCCATTGAATTCCATTCCATTCCATTCCATTCCATTCCATTCCATTCCATTCCATTCCATCCCATTCCATTCCATTCCATTCCATTCCGTTCTACTCGGGTTGATTCCATTATATTCCATTCCATTCCATTTGATACCATTCGATTCCATTCGATTCCATTCAATTCCATTCGATTCCATTCCATTCCACTCCGTTCCATTCCATTGAATTCCATTCCATTCCATTCCATTCCATTCCATTCCATTCCATTCCATTCCATTGAATTCCATTCCATTCCATTCCATTGAATTCCATTCCATTCCATTCCATTCAATTGAATTCCGTTCCATTCCATTCCATTCCGTTCCGTTCCGTCCCGTTCCGTTCCGTTCCGTTCCGTTCCGTTCCGTTCCGTTCTACTCGGGTTGATTAAATTCTATTCCATTCCATTCTATTCGATTCCATTCGATTCCAATCGATTCCATTCGATTCCATTCGATTCCATTGAATTCCATTCCATTCCATTCCGTTCCATTCCGTTCTACTCGGGTAGATTCCATTCCATTCCATTCCATTCCATTCCATTCCATTCCATTCTACTGGTGTCCATTCCATTCCATTCCATTCCATTCCATTCCATTCCATTCCATTGCATTCCATTCCATTCCATTCCATTCCATTCCGTTCCGTTCTACTCGGTTACATTCCATTCAATTCCATTCCATTCCGTTCTACTCGGGTAGATTCCATTCCATTCCATTCCATTCCTTTCCATTCCATTGCATTCCATTGCATTGCATTGCACTCAATTCCATTCCATTCCATTCCATTCCATTCCATTCCATTCCATTCCATTCCGTTCCGTTCAACCCGGTTACATTCCATTCAATTACATTCCATTCCGTTCTACTCGGTTACATTCCATTCCATTCCATTCCATTCCATTCCAATCCCTTCCATTCCATTCCATTCCGTTCTACTCGGGTACATTGCATTCCATTACATTCCATTCCATTCCATTCCATTCCATTCCATTCCATTCCATTCCATTCCGTTCTACTTTGGTACATTCCATTCCATTCCATTCCATTCCTTTCCATTACATTCCATTCCATTCCATTCCGTTCTACTCGGGTTGATTCCATTCTATTCCATTCCATTCCATTCCATTCCATTCCATTCCATTCCATTCCATTCCATTCCATGGAATTCCATTCCATTCCATTCCATTCCATTGAATTCCATTCCATTCCATTCCATTCCATTCCATTCCATTCCATTGAATTCCATTCCAATGCATTCCATTCCATTCCATGGAATTCAATTCCATTCCATTCCATTCCATTGAATTCCATTCCATTCCATTCCATTCCATTCCATTCCATTTCATTGCATTCCATTCCATTGAATTCCATTCCATTCCATTGAATTCCATTCCATTCCATTCCATTCCATTCCATTCCATTCCATTCCATCCCATTCCATTCCATTCCATTCCATTCCGTTCTACTCGGGTTGATTCCATTCTATTCCATTCCATTCCATTTGATACCATTCGATTCCATTCGATTCCATTCAATTCCATTCGATTCCATTCCATTCCACTCCGTTCCATTCCATTGAATTCCATTCCATTCCATTCCATTCCATTCCATTCCATTCCATTCCATTCCATTGAATTCCATTCCATTCCATTCCATTGAATTCCATTCCATTCCATTCCATTCAATTGAATTCCGTTCCATTCCATTCCATTCCGTTCCGTTCCGTCCCGTTCCGTTCCGTTCCGTTCCGTTCCGTTCCGTTCCGTTCTACTCGGGTTGATTAAATTCTATTCCATTCCATTCTATTCGATTCCATTCGATTCCAATCGATTCCATTCGATTCCATTCGATTCCATTGAATTCCATTCCATTCCATTCCATTCCATTGAATTCCGTTGCATTATATTCCATTCCGTTCCGTTCCGTCCCGTTCCGTTCCGTTCCGTTCCGTTGCGTGCCGTTCCGTTCTACTCGGGTTGATTCCATTCCATTCCATTCCATTCCATTCCATTCCATTCCATTCCATTCCATTCCATTGAATTCCATTCCATTCCATTCCATTCCATTCCATTCCATTCCGTTCTACTCGGGTTGATTCCATTCTATTCCATTCCATTCCATTCGATCTCATTCGATTCCATTCGATTCCATTCGATTCCACTCCATTCCATTCCATTGAATTCCATTCCATTCTATTCCATTCCATTCCATTGAATTCCATTCCATTCCATTCCATTCCATTCCATTCCATTCCATTCCATTGAATTCCATTCCATTCCGTTGAATTCCATTCCATTCCATTCCATTCCATTGAATTCCGTTCCATTCCATTCCATTCCATTCCATAGAATTCCATTCCATTCTATTCCATAGAATTCCGTTCCATTCCATTCCATTCCCTTCCATTCCATTCCATTCCATTCCATTCCATTCCATTCCATTCCATTGAATTCCATTCCATTCCATTCCATTCCATTCCATTGAATTCCATTCTGTTCCATTCCATTCCTTTGAATTCCGTTGCATTCCATTCCACTCCATTCCTTTCCGTTCCGTTCCGTTCCGTTCCGTTCCGTTGCGTTCCGCTCCGTTCTACTCGGGTTGATTCCATTCTATTCCATTCCATTCCATTCGATCCCATTCGATTCCATTCGATTCCATTCGATTCCATTCGATTCCACTCCATTCCATTCCATAGAATTCCATTCCATTCCATTCCATTTGAATTCCATTCCATTCCATTCCATTCCATTCTATTCCATTCCATTCCATTCCATTCCATTCCATTCCATTCCATTCCATTCCATTCCATTCCATTCTACTCGGGTTTGCATTCTATTCCATTCGATTCCATTCGATTCCATTCGATTCCATTCGATTCCATTCGATTCCATTCGATTCCATTCCATTCCATTCCATTCCATTCCATTCCATTCCATTCCATTCCATTGAATTCCATTCCATTCCATTGAATTCCATTCCATTCCATTCCATTCCATTCCATTCCATTCCATTCCATTGAATTCCATTCCATTCCATTCCATTCCATTCCATTCCATTCCATTGAATTCCGTTCCTTTCCATTCCATTCCATTCCGTTCCGTTCCGTTCCGTTCCGTTCCGTTGCGTTCCGTTCCGTTCCGTTGCGTTCCGTTCCGTTCTACTCGGGTTGATTCCATTCTATTCCATTCCATTCCATTCCATTCCATTCCATTCCATTCCATTCCATTCCATTGAATTCCGTTCCATTCCATTCCATTCCCTTCCGTTCCGTCCCGTTCCGTTCCGTTCCGTTCCGTTGCGTGCCGTTCCGTTCTACTGAGGTTGATTCCATTCTATTCCATTCCATTCCATTCGATTCCATTCGATTCCAATCGATTCAATTCGATTGCATTCGATTCCATTCGTTGCCATTCCGTTCCATTCCATTGAATTCCATTCCGTTCCATTCCATTCCATTCCATTCCATTGAATTCCATTCCATTCCATTCCATTCCTTTCCATTCCTTTGAATTCCATTCCATTCCATTCCATTCCATTCCGTTCCATTCCATTCCATTGAATTCCATTCCATTCCATTCCATTGCATTCCATTCCATTCCATTCCATTCCATTCCATAGAATTCCGTTCCATTCCATTCCATTCCATTCCATTCCATTCCATAGAATTCCATTCCATTCCATTCCATTGAATTCCATTCCATTCCATTCCATTCCATTCCATTCCATTCCATTCCATTGAATTCCATTCCATTCCATAGAATTCCATTCCATTCCATTCCATTCCATTGAATTCCGTTCCTTTCCATTCCATTCCATTCCGTTCCTTTCCGTTCCGTTCCGTTCCGTTCCGTTGCGTTCCGTTCCGTTCTACTCGGGTTGATTCCATTCTATTCCATTCCATTCCATTCCATTCCATTCCATTCCATTCCATTCCATTCCATTCCATTGAATTCCGTTCCATTCCATTCCATTCCCTTCCGTTCCGTCCCGTTCCGTTCCGTTCCGTTCCGTTGCGTGCCGTTCCATTCTACTCAGGTTGATTCCATTGTATTCCATTCCATTCCATTCGATTCCATTCGATTCCAATCGATTCCATTCGATTGCTTTCGATTCCATTCGTTGCCATTCCATTCCATTCCATTGAATTCCATTCCGTTCCATTCCATTCCATTCCATTCCATTGAATTCCATTCCATTCCATTCCATTCCTTTCCATTCCATTGAATTCCATTCCATTCCATTCCATTCCATTCCATTGAATTCCGTTCCATTCCATTCCATTCCATTCCATTCCATTCCATTCCATAGAATTCCATTCCATTCCATTCCATTCCATTCCATTCCATAGAATTCCATTCCATTCCATTCCATTCCATTCCATTTCATTGAATTCCATTCCATTCCATTCCATTCCATTCCATTCCATTCCATTCCATAGAATTCCATTCCATTCCATTCCATTCCATGGAATTCCGTTCCATTCCATTCCATTCCGTTCCTTTCCATTCCGTTCCGTTCCGTTGCGTTCCGTTCCGTTCCGTTGTGTTCCGTTCCGTTCTACTCGGGTTGATTCCATTCTATTCCATTCCATTCCAATCCATCCCATTCCATTCCATTGAATTCCATTCCATTCCATTCCATTCCATTCCATTCCATTCCATTCCATGGAATTCCATTCCATTCCATTCCATTCCATTCCATTCCATTCCATTCCATGGAATTCCATTCCATTCCATTCCATTCCATTCCAATCCATTCCATTCCATTCCATTCTGTTCTACTCGGGTACATTCCATTCCATTCCATTCCATTCCATTCCATTCCATTCCATTCCATTCCATTCCATTCTACTTTGGTACATTCCATTCCATTCCATTCCATTCCATTCCATTCCATTACATTCCATTCCATTCCATTCCATTTCGTTCTACTCGGGTTGATTCCATTCTATTCCATACATTCCGTTCCGTTCCATTCCATTCCATTCCATTCCATTCCGTTCCAGTGCACTCTACTCCACTCCACTCCACTCCACTCCGGTACATTCCATTCCATTCCATTCCATTCCATTCCATTCCATTCCATTTCCATTCCCATTCCATTTCCATTCCCGTTCCATTTCCATTCCCGTTTCTTTTCCATTCCCGTTCCATTTCCATTCCAGTTCCATTACCATTCCCGTTCCATTTCCATTCCCGATCCATTTCCATTCCCGTTCCTTTTCCATTCCCGTTCCATTTCCATTCCCGTTCCGTTACCATTCCCGTTCCATTTCCGTTCCCGTTCCGTTTCCGTTCCCGTTCCATTTCCGTTCTCGTTCCGTTTCCGTTCCCGTTCCATTTCCATTCCCGTTCCATTTCCGTTCCCGTTCCATTTCCATTCCCGTTCCATTTCCATTCCCTTTCCATTTCCATTTCATTCCATTCCGTTCTGCTCGGGTACATTCCATTCCATTCCATTGCATTCCATTCCGTTCTGCTCCTGTCCATTCCATTCCATTCCATTCAGTTCCATTCCGTTCTACTCGGGTAGATTCCATTCCATTCCTTTCCATTCCATTCCATTCCATTCCATTCCATTCCATTCTACTGGTGTCCATTCCATTCCATTCCATTCCATTCCATTCCATTCCATTGCATTCCATTCCATTCCATTCCATTCCATTCCGTTCCGTTCTACTCGGTTACATTCCATTCAATTCCATTCCATTCCGTTCTACTCGGGTAGATTCCATTCCATTCCATTCCATTCCTTTCCATTCCATTGCATTCCATTGCATTGCATTGCACTCAATTCCATTCCATTCCATTCCATTCCATTCCATTCCATTCCATTCCATTCCATTCCATTCCGTTCCGTTCAACTCGGTTACATTCCATTCAATTACATTCCATTCCGTTCTACTCGGTTACATTCCATTCCATTCCATTCCATTCCATTCCAATCCATTCCATTCCATTCCATTCCGTTCTACTTTGGTACATTCCATTCCATTCCATTCCATTCCATTCCATTCCATTCCATTACATTACATTCCATT
Source organism: Gorilla gorilla gorilla (assembly GCF_029281585.2). NCBI lineage: Eukaryota > Metazoa > Chordata > Mammalia > Primates > Hominidae > Gorilla > Gorilla gorilla. The sequence continues at coordinate 9,404,251 of NC_073240.2, read as the reverse complement.
CCATTCCATTCCGTTCTACTCGGGTTGATTCCATTCTATTCCATTCCATTCCATTCCATTCCATTCCATTCCATTCCATTCCATTCCATGGAATTCCATTCCATTCCATTCCATTCCATTCCATTCCATTCCATTGAATTCCATTCCATTCCATTCCATTCCATTCCATTGAATTCCATTCTGTTCCATTCCATTCCATTGAATTCTATTCCATTCCATTCCATTCCATTCCATTCCATTCCATTCCATTCCATTCCATTGAATTCCATTCCATTCCATTCCATTCCATTCCATTCCATCCCATTCCATTCCATTCCATTCCATTCCGTTCTACTCGGGTTGATTCCATTCTATTCCATTCCATTCCATTCGATCCCATTTGATTCCATTCGATTCCATTCAATTCAATTCGATTCCATTCCATTCCACTCCATTCCATTCCATTGAATTCCATTCCATTCCATTCCATTCCATTCCATTCCATTCCATTCCATTCTACTGGTGTCCATTCCATTCCATTCCATTCCATTCCATTCCATTCCATTCCACTCCACTCCACTCCACTCCACTCCATTCCACTCCACTCCACTCCGGTACATTCCATTCCATTCCATTCCATTCCATTCCATTCCATTCCGTGCTTCTCGGGTACATTCCGTTCCGTTCCATTCCATTCCATTCCATTCCGTTCCGTTCCAGTGCACTCTACTCCACTCCACTCCACTCCACTCCACTCCGGTACATTCCATTCCATTCCATTCCATTCCATTCCATTCCATTCCATTTCCATTCCCATTCCATTTCCATTCCCGTTCCATTTCCATTCCCGTTTCTTTTCCATTCCCGTTCCATTTCCATTCCAGTTCCATTACCATTCCCGTTCCATTTCCATTCCCGATCCATTTCCATTCCCGTTCCATTTCCATTCCCGTTCCATTTCCATTCCCGTTCCATTACCATTCCCGTTCCATTTCCGTTCCCGTTCCGTTTCCGTTCCCGTTCCATTTCCATTCCCGTTCCGTTTCCGTTCCCGTTCCATTTCCATTCCCGTTCCATTTCCATTCCCTTTCCATTTCCATTTCATTCCATTCCGTTCTGCTCGGGTACATTCCATTCCATTCCATTGCATTCCATTCCGTTCTGCTCCTGTCCATTCCATTCCATTCCATTCCGTTCCATTCCGTTCTACTCGGGTAGATTCCATTCCATTCCTTTCCATTCCATTCCATTCCATTCCATTCCATTCCATTCTACTGGTGTCCATTCCATTCCATTCCATTCCATTCCATTCCATTCCATTCCATTGCATTCCATTCCATTCCATTCCATTCCATTCCGTTCCGTTCTACTCGGTTACATTCCATTCAATTCCATTCCATTCCGTTCTACTCGGGTAGATTCCATTCCATTCCATTCCATTCCTTTCCATTCCATTGCATTCCATTGCATTGCATTGCACTCAATTCCATTCCATTCCATTCCATTCCATTCCATTCCATTCCATTCCATTCCATTCCATTCCGTTCCGTTCAACTCGGTTACTTTCCATTCAATTACATTCCATTCCGTTCTACTCGGTTACATTCCATTCCATTCCATTCCATTCCATTCCAATCCATTCCATTCCATTCCATTCCGTTCTACTTTGGTACATTCCATTCCATTCCATTCCATTCCATTCCATTCCATTCCATTATATTACATTCCATTCCATTCCATTCCGTTCTACTCGGGTTGATTCCATTCTATTCCATTCCATTCCATTCCATTCCATTCCATTCCATTCCATTCCATGGAATTCCATTCCATTCCATTCCATTCCATTCCATTCCATTCCATTGAATTCCATTCCATTCCATTCCATTCCATTCCATTGAATTCCATTCTGTTCCATTCCATTCCATTGAATTCTATTCCATTCCATTCCATTCCATTCCATTCCATTCCATTCCATTGAATTCCATTCCATTCCATTCCATTCCATTCCATTCCATCCCATTCCATTCCATTCCATTCCATTCCGTTCTACTCGGGTTGACTCCATTCTATTCCATTCCATTCCATTCGATCCCATTTGATTCCATTCGATTCCATTCAATTCAATTCGATTCCATTCCATTCCACTCCATTCCATTCCATTGAATTCCATTCCATTCCATTCCATTCCATTCCATTCCATTCCATTCCATTCCATTGAATTCCATTCCATTCCATTCCATTCCATTCCATTGAATTCCATTCCATTCCATTCCATTCCATTGAATTCCATTCCATTCCATTCCATTCCATTCCATTCCATTCCATTCCATTCTACTGGTGACCATTCCATTCCATTCCATTCCATTCCATTCCATTCCATTCCACTCCACTCCACTCCACTCCACTCCATTCCACTCCACTCCACTCCGGTACATTCCATTCCATTCCATTCCATTCCATTCCATTCCATTCCATTCCGTGCTTCTCGGGTAAATTCCGTTCCGTTCCATTCCATTCCATTCCATTCCATTCCGTTCCAGTGCACTCTACTCCACTCCACTCCACTCCACTCCACTCCGGTACATTCCATTCCATTCCATTCCATTCCATTCCATTCCATTCCATTCCATTCCATTCCATTTCCATTCCCATTCCATTTCCATTCCCGTTCCATTTCCATTCCCGTTTCTTTTCCATTCCCGTTCCATTTCCATTCCAGTTCCATTACCATTCCCGTTCCATTTCCATTCCCGATCCATTTCCATTCCCGTTCCATTTCCATTCCCGTTCCATTTCCATTCCCGTTCCATTACCATTCCCGTTCCATTTCCGTTCCCGTTCCGTTTCCGTTCCCGTTCCATTTCCGTTCTCGTTCCGTTTCCGTTCCCATTCCATTTCCATTCCCGTTCCCTTTCCGTTCCCGTTCCATTTCCATTCCCGTTCCATTTCCATTCCCTTTCCATTTCCATTTCATTCCATTCCGTTCTGCTCGGGTACATTCCATTCCATTCCATTGCATTCCATTCCGTTCTGCTCCTGTCCATTCCATTCCATTCCATTCCGTTCCATTCCGTTCTACTCGGGTAGATTCCATTCCATTCCTTTCCATTCCATTCCATTCCATTCCATTCCATTCCATTCTACTGGTGTCCATTCCATTCCATTCCATTCCATTCCATTCCATTCCATTCCATTGCATTCCATTCCATTCCATTCCATTCCATTCCATTCCATTCCATTCCATTCCATTGCATTCCATTCCATTCCATTCCATTCCATTCCGTTCCGTTCTACTCTGTTACATTCCATTCAATTCCATTCCATTCCGTTCTACTCGGGTAGATTCCATTCCATTCCATTCCATTCCTTTCCATTCCATTGCATTCCATTGCATTGCATTGCACTCAATTCCATTCCATTCCATTCCATTCCATTCCATTCCATTCCATTCCGTTCCGTTCAACCCGGTTACATTCCATTCAATTACATTCCATTCCGTTCTACTCGGTTACATTCCATTCCATTCCATTCCATTCCATTCCAATCCCTTCCATTCCATTCCATTCCGTTCTACTCGGGTACATTGCATTCCATTCCATTCCATTCCATTCCATTCCATTCCATTCCATTCCATTCCATTCCGTTCTACTCGGGTTGATTCCATTCTATTCCATTCCATTCCATTCCATTCCATTCCATTCGATTCCATTCCATTCCATTCCATGGAATTCCATTCCATTCCATTCCATTCCATTCCATTCCATTCCATTCCATTCCATTCCATTGAATTCCATTCCATTCCATTCCATTCCATTCCATTCCATTTCATTGCATTCCATTCCATTGAATTCCATTCCATTCCATTGAATTCCATTCCATTCCATTCCATTCCATTCCATTCCATTCCATTCCATCCCATTCCATTCCATTCCATTCCATTCCGTTCTACTCGGGTTGATTCCATTCTATTCCATTCCATTCCATTTGATACCATTCGATTCCATTCGATTCCATTCAATTCCATTCGATTCCATTCCATTCCACTCCGTTCCATTCCATTGAATTCCATTCCATTCCATTCCATTCCATTCCATTCCATTCCATTCCATTCCATTGAATTCCATTCCATTCCATTCCATTCCATGGAATTCCGTTCCATTCCATTCCATTCCGTTCCGTTCCGTCCCGTTCCGTTCCGTTCCGTTCCATTGCGTTCCGCTCCGTTCTACTCGGGTTGATTCCATTCTATTCCATTCCATTCCATTCTTTTCCATTCGATTCCGTTCGATTCCACTCCATTCCATTCCATAGAATTCCATTCCATTCCATTCCATTCTATTGAATTCCATTCCATTCCATTCCATTCCATTGAATTCCATTCCATTCCATTCCATTCCATTGAATTCCATTCCATTCCATTCCATTCCATTCCATTCCATTCCATTCCATTCCATTCCATTCTACTGTTGTCCATTCCATTCCATTCCATTCCATTCCATTCCATTCCATTCCATTCCATTCCTTTCCATTCCATTGCATTCCATTGCATTCCATTCCATTCCATTCCATTCCATTCCATTCCATTCCATTCCATTCCACTCCACACCACTCCACTCCACTCCATTCCACTCCACTCCACTCCGGTACATTCCATTCCATTCCATTCCATTCCATTCCATTCCATTCCGTGCTTCTCAGGTACATTCCGTTCCGTTCCATTCCATTCCATTCCATTCCATTCCGTTGCAGTGCACTCTACTCCACTCCACTCCACTCCACTCCGGTACATTCCATTCCATTCCATTCCATTCCATTCCATTCCATTCCATTTCCATTCCCATTCCATTTCCATTCCCGTTCCATTTCCATTCCCGTTTCTTTTCCATTCCCGTTCCATTTCCATTCCCGTTCCATTACCATTCCCGTTCCATTTCCATTCCCGATCCATTTCCATTCCCGTTCCTTTTCCATTCCCGTTCCATTTCCATTCCTGTTCCGTTACCATTCCCGTTCCATTTCCGTTCCCGTTCCGTTTCCGTTCCCGTTCCGTTTCCGTTCCCGTTCCATTTCCTTTCTCGTTCCGTTTCCGTTCCCGTTCCATTTCCATTCCCGTTTCAATTGCGTTCCCGTTCCATTTCCATTCCCGTTCCATTTCTATTCCCTTTCCATTTCCATTTCATTCCTTTCCGTTCTGCTCGGGTACATTCCATTCCATTCCATTGCATTCCATTCCGTTCTGCTCCTGTCCATTCCATTCCATTCCATTCCGTTCCATTCCGTTCTACTCGGGTAGATTCCATTCCATTCCATTCCATTCCATTCCATTCCATTCTACTGGTGTCCATTCCATTCCATTCCATTCCATTCCATTCCATTCCATTGCATTCCATTCCATTCCATTCCATTCCATTCCGTTCCGTTCTACTCGGTTACATTCCATTCAATTCCATTCCATTCCGTTCTACTCGGGTAGATTCCATTCCATTCCATTCCATTCCTTTCCATTCCATTGCATTCCATTGCATTGCATTGCACTCAATTCCATTCCATTCCATTCCATTCCATTCCATTCCATTCCATTCCATTCCATTCCGTTCCGTTCAACCCGGTTACATTCCATTCAATTACATTCCATTCCGTTCTACTCGGTTACATTCCATTCCATTCCATTCCATTCCATTCCAATCCCTTCCATTCCATTCCATTCCGTTCTACTCGGGTACATTGCATTCCATTACATTCCATTCCATTCCATTCCATTCCATTCCATTCCATTCCATTCCATTCCATTCCATTCCGTTCTACTTTGGTACATTCCATTCCATTCCATTCCATTCCATTCCATTACATTCCATTCCATTCCATTCCGTTCTACTCGGGTTGATTCCATTCTATTCCATTCCATTCCATTCCATTCCATTCCATTCGATTCCATTCCATTCCATTGAATTTCATTCCATTCCATTCCATTCCATTCCATTCCATTCCATTCCATTGAATTCCATTCCATTGCATTCCATTCCATTCCATGGAATTCAATTCCATTCCATTCCATTCCATTGAATTCCATTCCATTCCATTCCATTCCATTCCATTCCATTTCATTGCATTCCATTCCATTGAATTCCATTCCATTCCATTGAATTCCATTCCATTCCATTCCATTCCATTCCATTCCATTCCATCCCATTCCATTCCATTCCATTCCATTCCGTTCTACTCGGGTTGATTCCATTCTATTCCATTCCATTCCATTTGATACCATTCGATTCCATTCGATTCCATTCAATTCCATTCGATTCCATTCCATTCCACTCCGTTCCATTCCATTGAATTCCATTCCATTCCATTCCATTCCATTCCATTCCATTCCATTCCATTGAATTCCATTCCATTCCATTCCATTGAATTCCATTCCATTCCATTCCATTCAATTGAATTCCGTTCCATTCCATTCCATTCCGTTCCGTTCCGTCCCGTTCCGTTCCGTTCCGTTCCGTTCCGTTCCGTTCTACTCGGGTTGATTAAATTCTATTCCATTCCATTCTATTCGATTCCATTCGATTCCAATCGATTCCATTCGATTCCATTCGATTCCATTGAATTCCATTCCATTCCATTCCATTCCATTGAATTCCGTTGCATTATATTCCATTCCGTTCCGTTCCGTCCCGTTCCGTTCCGTTCCGTTCCGTTGCGTGCCGTTCCGTTCTACTCGGGTTGATTCCATTCCATTCCATTCCATTCCATTCCATTCCATTCCATTCCATTCCATTCCATTCCACAGAATTCCATTCCATTCCATTCCATTCCATTCCGTTCTACTCGGGTTGATTCCATTCTATTCCATTCCATTCCATTCGATCTCATTCGATTCCATTCGATTCCATTCGATTCCACTCCATTCCATTCCATTGAATTCCATTCCATTCCATTCCATTCCATTCCATTGAATTCCATTCCATTCCATTCCATTCCATTCCATTCCATTCCATTCCATTCCATTCCATTGAATTCCATTCCATTCCGTTGAATTCCATTCCATTCCATTCCATTCCATTGAATTCCGTTCCATTCCATTCCATTCCATTCCATTCCATTCCATAGAATTCCATTCCATTCTATTCCATAGAATTCCGTTCCATTCCATTCCATTCCATTCCATTCCATTCCATTCCATTCCATTGAATTCCATTCCATTCCATTCCATTCCATTCCATTGAATTCCATTCTGTTCCATTCCATTCCTTTGAATTCCGTTCCATTCCATTCCATTCCATTCCTTTCCGTTCCGTTCCGTTCCGTTCCGTTCCGTTCTGTTGCGTTCCACTCCGTTCTACTCGGGTTGATTCCATTCTATTCCATTCCATTCCATTCGATTCCATTCGATTCCATTCGATTCCACTCCATTCCATTCCATAGAATTCCATTCCATTCCATTCCATTCCATTGAATTCCATTCCATTCCATTCCATTCCATAGAATTCCATTCCATTCCATTCCATTCCATTGAATTCCATTCCATTCCATTCCATTCCATTCCATTCCATTCCATTCCATTCCATTCCTTTCCATTCCATTGCATTCCATTGCATTCCATTCCATTCCATTCCATTCCATTCCATTCCATTCCACTCCACTCCACTCCACTCCACTCCATTCCACTCCACTGCACTCCGGTACATTCCATTCCATTCCATTCCATTCCATTCCATTCCATTCCATTCCGTGCTTCTCGGGTACATTCCGTTCCGTTCCATTCCATTCCATTCCGTTCCAGTGCACTCTACTCCACTCCACTCCACTCCACTCCACTCCGGTACATTCCATTCCATTCCATTCCATTCCATTCCATTTCCATTCCCATTCCATTTCCATTCCCGTTCCATTTCCATTCCCGTTTCTTTTCCATTCCCGTTCCATTTCCATTCCAGTTCCATTACCATTCCCGTTCCATTTCCATTCCCGATCCATTTCCATTCCCGTTCCTTTTCCATTCCCGTTCCATTTCCATTCCCGTTCCGTTACCATTCCCGTTCCATTTCCGTTCCCGTTCCGTTTCCGTTCCCGTTCCATTTCCGTTCTCGTTCCGTTTCCGTTCCCGTTCCATTTCCATTCCCGTTCCATTTCCATTTCATTCCATTCCGTTCTGCTCGGGTACATTCCATTCCATTCCATTGCATTCCATTCCGTTCTGCTCCTGTCCATTCCATTCCATTCCATTCCGTTCCATTCCGTTCTACTCGGGTAGATCCCATTCCATTCCATTCCATTCCATAGAATTCCATTCCATTCCATTCCATTCCATTGAATTCCGTTCCATTCCATTCCATTCCGTTCCGTTCCGTTCCGTTCCGTTCCGTTGCGTTCCGTTCCGTTGCGTTGTGTTCCGTTCCGTTCTACTCGGGTTGATTCCATTCTATTCCATTCCATTCCAATCCATTCCATTGAATTCCATTCCATTCCATTCCATTCCATGGAATTCCGTTCCATTCCATTCCATTCCGTTCCGTTCCGTCCCGTTCCGTTCCGTTCCGTTCCGTTGCGTTCCGTTCCGTTCTACTCGGGTTGATTCCATTCTATTCCATTCCATTCCATTCGATTCCATTCGATTCCATTCGATTTCACTCCATTCCATTCCATAGAATTCCATTCCATTCCATTCCATTCCATGGAATTCCATTCCATTCCATTCCATTCCATTGAATTCCATTCCATTCCATTCCATTCCATTGAATTCCATTCCATTCCATTCCATTCCATTCCATTCCATTCCATTCCATTCTACTGGTGTCCATTCCATTCCATTCCATTCCATTCCATTCCATTCCATTCCTTTCCATTCCATTGCATTCCATTGCATTCCATTCCATTCCATTCCATTCCATTCCACTCCACTCCACTCCACTCCACTCCATTCCACTCCACTCCACTCCGGTACATTCCATTCCATTCCATTCCATTCCATTCCATTCCATTCCATTCCATTCCTTTCAATTGAATTCCATTCCATTGCATTCCATTCCATTCCATTCCATTCCACTCCACTCCACTCCACTCCACTCCATTCCACTCCACTCCACTCCGGTACATTCCATTCCATTCCATTCCATTCCATTCCATTCCATTCCGTGCTTCTCAGGTACATTCCGTTCCGTTCCATTCCATTCCATTCCATCCCATTCCATTCCGTTCCAGTGCACTCTACTCCACTCCACTCCACTCCACTCCACTCCGGTACATTCCATTCCATTCCATTCCATTCCATTCCATTCCATTCCATTCCGTGCTTCTCAGGTACATTCCGTTCCGTTCCATTCCATTCCATTCCATCCCATTCCATTCCGTTCCAGTGCACTCTACTCCACTCCACTCCACTCCACTCCACTCCGGTACATTCCATTCCATTCCATTCCATTCCATTCCATTCCATTTCCATTCCCATTCCATTTCCATTCCCGTTCCATTTCCATTCCCGTTTCTTTTCCATTCCCGTTCCATTTCCATTCCAGTTCCATTACCATTCCCGTTCCATTTCCATTCCCGATCCATTTCCATTCCCGTTCCATTTCCATTCCCGTTCCATTTCCATTCCCGTTCCGTTACCATTCCCGTTCCATTTCCGTTCCCGTTCCGTTTCCGTTCCCGTTCCATTTCCGTTCTCGTTCCGTTTCCGTTCCCGTTCCATTTCCATTCCCGTTCCATTTCCGTTCCCGTTCCATTTCCATTCCCGTTCCATTTTCATTCCCTTTCCATTTCCATTTCATTCCATTCCGTTCTGCTCGGGTACATTCCATTCCATTCCATTGCATTCCATTCCGTTCTGCTCCTGTCCATTCCATTCCATTCCATTCCGTTCCATTCCGTTCTACTCGGGTAGATTCCATTCCATTCCATTCCATTCCATTCCATTCCATTCCATTCCATTCTACTGGTGTCCATTCCATTTCATTCCATTCCATTCCATTCCATTCCATTGCATTCCATTCCATTCCATTCCATTCCGTTCCGTTCTACTCGATTACATTCCATTCAATTCCATTCCATTCCGTTCTACTCGGGTAGATTCCATTCCATTCCATTCCATTCCTTTCCATTCCATTGCATTCCATTGCATTGCATTGCACTCAATTCCATTCCATTCCATTCCATTCCATTCCATTCCATTCCATTCCATTCCATTCCATTCCGTTCCGTTCAACTCGGTTACATTCCATTCAATTACATTCCATTCCGTTCTACTCGGTTACATTCCATTCCATTCCATTCCATTCCATTCCAATCCATTCCATTTCATTCCATTCCGTTCTACTCGTGTACATTCCATTCCATTCCATTCCATTCCATTCCATTCCATTCCATTCCATTCCATTCCATTCCATTCCATTCCATTCCATTCCATTCCATTCCATTCCGTTCTACTCAGGTTGATTCCATTCTATTCCATTCCATTCCATTTCATTCCATTCCATTCCATTCCATTCCATTCGATTCCATTCCATTCCATTCCATTGAATTCCTTTCCAATCCATTCCATTCCATGGAATTCCATTCCATTCCATTCCATTCCATGGAATTCCATTCCATTCCATTCCATTCCATGGAATTCCATTCCATTCCATTCCATTCCATGGAATTCCATTCCATTCCATTCCATGGAATTCCATTCCATTCCATTCCATTCCATTCCATTGAATTCCATTCCGTTCCATTCCATTCCATAGAATTCCATTCCATTCCATTCCATTCCATTCCATTCCATTCCATTCCATTCCATTCCATTCCATTCCATTCCATTGAATTCCGTTCCATTCCATTCCATTCCATTCCATTCCATCCCATTCCATTCCATTCCATTCCATTCCGTTCTACTCGGGTTGATTCCATTCTATTCCATTCCATTCCATTCGATCCCATTTGATTCCATTCGATTCCATTCAATTCCGTTCGATTCCATTCCATTCCACTCCATTCCATTCCATTGAATTCCATTCCATTCCATTCCATTCCATTCCATTCCATTCCATTCCATTCCATTCCATTCCATTCCATAGAATTCCATTCCATTCCATTCCATTCCATTGAATTCCGTTCCATTCCATTCCATTCCGTTCCGTTCCGTTCCGTTCCGTTCCGTTCCGTTGCGTTCCGTTCCGTTTCGTTGTGTTCCGTTCCGTTCTACTCGGGTTGATTCCATTCTATTCCATTCCATTCCAATCCATTCCATTCCATTCCATCGACTTCCATTCCATTCCATTCCATTCCATTCCATTCCATTCCATTCCATTGAATTCCATTCCATTCCATTCCATTCCATTCCATTCCATTCCATTCCATTGAATTCCATTCCATTCCATTCCATTCCATGGAATTCCGTTTCATTCCATTCCATTCCGTTCCGTTCCGTCCCGTTCCGTTCCGTTCCGTTCCGTTGCGTTCCGCTCCGTTCTACTCGGGTTGATTCCATTCTATTCCATTCCATTCCATTCTTTTCCATTCGATTCCATTCGATTCCACTCCATTCCATTCCATAGAATTCCATTCCATTCCATTCCATTCTATTGAATTCCATTCCATTCCATTCCATTCCATTGAATTCCATTCCATTCCATTCCATTCCATTGAATTCCATTCCATTCCATTCCATTCCATTCCATTCCATTCCATTCCATTCCATTCCATTCCATTCCATTCCATTCTACTGTTGTCCATTCCATTCCATTCCATTCCATTCCATTCCATTCCATTCCTTTCCATTCCATTGCATTCCATTGCATTCCATTCCATTCCATTCCATTCCATTCCATTCCATTCCATTCCATTCCACTCCACACCACTCCACTCCACTCCATTCCACTCCACTCCACTCCGGTACATTCCATTCCATTCCATTCCATTCCATTCCATTCCATTCCATTCCGTGCTTCTCAGGTACATTCCGTTCCGTTCCATTCCATTCCATTCCATTCCATTCCGTTCCAGTGCACTCTACTCCACTCCACTCCACTCCACTCCGGTACATTCCATTCCATTCCATTCCATTCCATTCCATTTCCATTCCCATTCCATTTCCATTCCCGTTCCATTTCCATTCCCGTTTCTTTTCCATTCCCGTTCCATTTCCATTCCCGTTCCATTACCATTCCCGTTCCATTTCCATTCCCGATCCATTTCCATTCCCGTTCCTTTTCCATTCCCGTTCCATTTCCATTCCTGTTCCGTTACCATTCCCGTTCCATTTCCGTTCCCGTTCCGTTTCCGTTCCCGTTCCATTTCCGTTCTCGTTCCGTTTCCGTTCCCGTTCCATTTCCATTCCCGTTTCAATTGCGTTCCCGTTCCATTTCCATTCCCGTTCCATTTCCATTCCCTTTCCATTTCCATTTCATTCCTTTCCGTTCTGCTCGGGTACATTCCATTCCATTCCATTGCATTCCATTCCGTTCTGCTCCTGTCCATTCCATTCCATTCCATTCCGTTCCATTCCGTTCTACTCGGGTAGATTCCATTCCATTCCATTCCATTCCATTCCATTCCATTCTACTGGTGTCCATTCCATTCCATTCCATTCCATTCCATTCCATTCCATTCCATTGCATTCCATTCCATTCCATTCCATTCCATTCCGTTCCGTTCTACTCGGTTACATTCCATTCAATTCCATTCCATTCCGTTCTACTCGGGTAGATTCCATTCCATTCCATTCCATTCCTTTCCATTCCATTGCATTCCATTGCATTGCATTGCACTCAATTCCATTCCATTCCATTCCATTCCATTCCATTCCATTCCATTCCATTCCGTTCCGTTCAACCCGGTTACATTCCATTCAATTACATTCCATTCCGTTCTACTCGGTTACATTCCATTCCATTCCATTCCATTCCATTCCATTCCATTCCATTGAATTCCATTCCATTCCATTCCATTCCATTCCATTCCATTCCATTGAATTCCGTTCCTTTCCATTCCATTCCATTCCGTTCCGTTCCGTTCCGTTCCGTTCCGTTGCGTTCCGTTCCGTTCCGTTGCGTTCCGTTCCGTTCTACTCGGGTTGATTCCATTCTATTCCATTCCATTCCATTCCATTCCATTCCATTCCATTCCATTCCATTCCATTGAATTCCGTTCCATTCCATTCCATTCCCTTCCGTTCCGTCCCGTTCCGTTCCGTTCCGTTCCGTTGCGTGCCGTTCCGTTCTACTGAGGTTGATTCCATTCTATTCCATTCCATTCCATTCGATTCCATTCGATTCCAATCGATTCAATTCGATTGCATTCGATTCCATTCGTTGCCATTCCGTTCCATTCCATTGAATTCCATTCCGTTCCATTCCATTCCATTCCATTCCATTGAATTCCATTCCATTCCATTCCATTCCTTTCCATTCCTTTGAATTCCATTCCATTCCATTCCATTCCATTCCGTTCCATTCCATTCCATTGAATTCCATTCCATTCCATTCCATTGCATTCCATTCCATTCCATTCCATTCCATTCCATAGAATTCCGTTCCATTCCATTCCATTCCATTCCATTCCATTCCATTCCATAGAATTCCATTCCATTCCATTCCATTGAATTCCATTCCATTCCATTCCATTCCATTCCATTCCATTCCATTGAATTCCATTCCATTCCATAGAATTCCATTCCATTCCATTCCATTCCATTGAATTCCGTTCCTTTCCATTCCATTCCATTCCGTTCCTTTCCGTTCCGTTCCGTTCCGTTCCGTTGCGTTCCGTTCCGTTCTACTCGGGTTGATTCCATTCTATTCCATTCCATTCCATTCCATTCCATTCCATTCCATTCCATTCCATTCCATTCCATTGAATTCCGTTCCATTCCATTCCATTCCCTTCCGTTCCGTCCCGTTCCGTTCCGTTCCGTTCCGTTGCGTGCCGTTCCATTCTACTCAGGTTGATTCCATTGTATTCCATTCCATTCCATTCGATTCCATTCGATTCCAATCGATTCCATTCGATTGCTTTCGATTCCATTCGTTGCCATTCCATTCCATTCCATTGAATTCCATTCCGTTCCATTCCATTCCATTCCATTCCATTGAATTCCATTCCATTCCATTCCATTCCTTTCCATTCCATTGAATTCCATTCCATTCCATTCCATTCCATTCCATTGAATTCCGTTCCATTCCATTCCATTCCATTCCATTCCATTCCATTCCATAGAATTCCATTCCATTCCATTCCATTCCATTCCATTCCATAGAATTCCATTCCATTCCATTCCATTCCATTCCATTTCATTGAATTCCATTCCATTCCATTCCATTCCATTCCATTCCATTCCATTCCATAGAATTCCATTCCATTCCATTCCATTCCATGGAATTCCGTTCCATTCCATTCCATTCCGTTCCTTTCCATTCCGTTCCGTTCCGTTGCGTTCCGTTCCGTTCCGTTGTGTTCCGTTCCGTTCTACTCGGGTTGATTCCATTCTATTCCATTCCATTCCAATCCATCCCATTCCATTCCATTGAATTCCATTCCATTCCATTCCATTCCATTCCATTCCATTCCATTCCATTCCATGGAATTCCATTCCATTCCATTCCATTCCATTCCATTCCATTCCATTCCATGGAATTCCATTCCATTCCATTCCATTCCATTCCAATCCATTCCATTCCATTCCATTCTGTTCTACTCGGGTACATTCCATTCCATTCCATTCCATTCCATTCCATTCCATTCCATTCCATTCCATTCCGTTCTACTTTGGTACATTCCATTCCATTCCATTCCATTCCATTCCATTCCATTACATTCCATTCCATTCCATTCCATTTCGTTCTACTCGGGTTGATTCCATTCTATTCCATACATTCCGTTCCGTTCCATTCCATTCCATTCCATTCCATTCCGTTCCAGTGCACTCTACTCCACTCCACTCCACTCCACTCCGGTACATTCCATTCCATTCCATTCCATTCCATTCCATTCCATTCCATTTCCATTCCCATTCCATTTCCATTCCCGTTCCATTTCCATTCCCGTTTCTTTTCCATTCCCGTTCCATTTCCATTCCAGTTCCATTACCATTCCCGTTCCATTTCCATTCCCGATCCATTTCCATTCCCGTTCCTTTTCCATTCCCGTTCCATTTCCATTCCCGTTCCGTTACCATTCCCGTTCCATTTCCGTTCCCGTTCCGTTTCCGTTCCCGTTCCATTTCCGTTCTCGTTCCGTTTCCGTTCCCGTTCCATTTCCATTCCCGTTCCATTTCCGTTCCCGTTCCATTTCCATTCCCGTTCCATTTCCATTCCCTTTCCATTTCCATTTCATTCCATTCCGTTCTGCTCGGGTACATTCCATTCCATTCCATTGCATTCCATTCCGTTCTGCTCCTGTCCATTCCATTCCATTCCATTCAGTTCCATTCCGTTCTACTCGGGTAGATTCCATTCCATTCCTTTCCATTCCATTCCATTCCATTCCATTCCATTCCATTCTACTGGTGTCCATTCCATTCCATTCCATTCCATTCCATTCCATTCCATTGCATTCCATTCCATTCCATTCCATTCCATTCCGTTCCGTTCTACTCGGTTACATTCCATTCAATTCCATTCCATTCCGTTCTACTCGGGTAGATTCCATTCCATTCCATTCCATTCCTTTCCATTCCATTGCATTCCATTGCATTGCATTGCACTCAATTCCATTCCATTCCATTCCATTCCATTCCATTCCATTCCATTCCATTCCATTCCATTCCGTTCCGTTCAACTCGGTTACATTCCATTCAATTACATTCCATTCCGTTCTACTCGGTTACATTCCATTCCATTCCATTCCATTCCATTCCAATCCATTCCATTCCATTCCATTCCGTTCTACTTTGGTACATTCCATTCCATTCCATTCCATTCCATTCCATTCCATTCCATTACATTACATTCCATTCCATTCCATTCCGTTCTACTCGGGTTGATTCCATTCTATTCCATTCCATTCCATTCCATTCCATTCCATTCCATTCCATTCCATTCCATGGAATTCCATTCCATTCCATTCCATTCCATTCCATTCCATTCCATTGAATTCCATTCCATTCCATTCCATTCCATTCCATTGAATTCCATTCTGTTCCATTCCATTCCATTGAATTCTATTCCATTCCATTCCATTCCATTCCATTCCATTCCATTCCATTCCATTGAATTCCATTCCATTCCATTCCATTCCATTCCATTCCATCCCATTCCATTCCATTCCATTCCATTCCGTTCTACTCGGGTTGATTCCATTCTATTCCATTCCATTCCATTCGATCCCATTTGATTCCATTCGATTCCATTCAATTCAATTCGATTCCATTCCATTCCACTCCATTCCATTCCATTGAATTCCATTCCATTCCATTCCATTCCATTCCATTCCATTCCATTCCATTCTACTGGTGTCCATTCCATTCCATTCCATTCCATTCCATTCCATTCCATTCCACTCCACTCCACTCCACTCCACTCCATTCCACTCCACTCCACTCCGGTACATTCCATTCCATTCCATTCCATTCCATTCCATTCCATTCCGTGCTTCTCGGGTACATTCCGTTCCGTTCCATTCCATTCCATTCCATTCCGTTCCGTTCCAGTGCACTCTACTCCACTCCACTCCACTCCACTCCACTCCGGTACATTCCATTCCATTCCATTCCATTCCATTCCATTCCATTCCATTTCCATTCCCATTCCATTTCCATTCCCGTTCCATTTCCATTCCCGTTTCTTTTCCATTCCCGTTCCATTTCCATTCCAGTTCCATTACCATTCCCGTTCCATTTCCATTCCCGATCCATTTCCATTCCCGTTCCATTTCCATTCCCGTTCCATTTCCATTCCCGTTCCATTACCATTCCCGTTCCATTTCCGTTCCCGTTCCGTTTCCGTTCCCGTTCCATTTCCATTCCCGTTCCATTTCCGTTCCCGTTCCATTTCCATTCCCGTTCCATTTCCATTCCCTTTCCATTTCCATTTCATTCCATTCCGTTCTGCTCGGGTACATTCCATTCCATTCCATTGCATTCCATTCCGTTCTGCTCCTGTCCATTCCATTCCATTCCATTCCGTTCCATTCCGTTCTACTCGGGTAGATTCCATTCCATTCCTTTCCATTCCATTCCATTCCATTCCATTCCATTCCATTCTACTGGTGTCCATTCCATTCCATTCCATTCCATTCCATTCCATTCCATTCCATTGCATTCCATTCCATTCCATTCCATTCCATTCCGTTCCGTTCTACTCGGTTACATTCCATTCAATTCCATTCCATTCCGTTCTACTCGGGTAGATTCCATTCCATTCCATTCCATTCCTTTCCATTCCATTGCATTCCATTGCATTGCATTGCACTCAATTCCATTCCATTCCATTCCATTCCATTCCATTCCATTCCATTCCATTCCATTCCATTCCGTTCCGTTCAACTCGGTTACTTTCCATTCAATTACATTCCATTCCGTTCTACTCGGTTACATTCCATTCCATTCCATTCCATTCCATTCCAATCCATTCCATTCCATTCCATTCCGTTCTACTTTGGTACATTCCATTCCATTCCATTCCATTCCATTCCATTCCATTCCATTATATTACATTCCATTCCATTCCATTCCGTTCTACTCGGGTTGATTCCATTCTATTCCATTCCATTCCATTCCATTCCATTCCATTCCATTCCATTCCATTCCATGGAATTCCATTCCATTCCATTCCATTCCATTCCATTCCATTCCATTGAATTCCATTCCATTCCATTCCATTCCATTCCATTGAATTCCATTCTGTTCCATTCCATTCCATTGAATTCTATTCCATTCCATTCCATTCCATTCCATTCCATTCCATTCCATTGAATTCCATTCCATTCCATTCCATTCCATTCCATTCCATCCCATTCCATTCCATTCCATTCCATTCCGTTCTACTCGGGTTGACTCCATTCTATTCCATTCCATTCCATTCGATCCCATTTGATTCCATTCGATTCCATTCAATTCAATTCGATTCCATTCCATTCCACTCCATTCCATTCCATTGAATTCCATTCCATTCCATTCCATTCCATTCCATTCCATTCCATTCCATTCCATTGAATTCCATTCCATTCCATTCCATTCCATTCCATTGAATTCCATTCCATTCCATTCCATTCCATTGAATTCCATTCCATTCCATTCCATTCCATTCCATTCCATTCCATTCCATTCTACTGGTGACCATTCCATTCCATTCCATTCCATTCCATTCCATTCCATTCCACTCCACTCCACTCCACTCCACTCCATTCCACTCCACTCCACTCCGGTACATTCCATTCCATTCCATTCCATTCCATTCCATTCCATTCCATTCCGTGCTTCTCGGGTAAATTCCGTTCCGTTCCATTCCATTCCATTCCATTCCATTCCGTTCCAGTGCACTCTACTCCACTCCACTCCACTCCACTCCACTCCGGTACATTCCATTCCATTCCATTCCATTCCATTCCATTCCATTCCATTCCATTTCCATTCCCATTCCATTTCCATTCCCGTTCCATTTCCATTCCCGTTTCTTTTCCATTCCCGTTCCATTTCCATTCCAGTTCCATTACCATTCCCGTTCCATTTCCATTCCCGATCCATTTCCATTCCCGTTCCATTTCCATTCCCGTTCCATTTCCATTCCCGTTCCATTACCATTCCCGTTCCATTTCCGTTCCCGTTCCGTTTCCGTTCCCGTTCCATTTCCGTTCTCGTTCCGTTTCCGTTCCCATTCCATTTCCATTCCCGTTCCCTTTCCGTTCCCGTTCCATTTCCATTCCCGTTCCATTTCCATTCCCTTTCCATTTCCATTTCATTCCATTCCGTTCTGCTCGGGTACATTCCATTCCATTCCATTGCATTCCATTCCGTTCTGCTCCTGTCCATTCCATTCCATTCCATTCCGTTCCATTCCGTTCTACTCGGGTAGATTCCATTCCATTCCTTTCCATTCCATTCCATTCCATTCCATTCCATTCCATTCTACTGGTGTCCATTCCATTCCATTCCATTCCATTCCATTCCATTCCATTCCATTCCATTGCATTCCATTCCATTCCATTCCATTCCATTCCATTCCATTCCATTCCATTCCATTGCATTCCATTCCATTCCATTCCATTCCATTCCGTTCCGTTCTACTCTGTTACATTCCATTCAATTCCATTCCATTCCGTTCTACTCGGGTAGATTCCATTCCATTCCATTCCATTCCTTTCCATTCCATTGCATTCCATTGCATTGCATTGCACTCAATTCCATTCCATTCCATTCCATTCCATTCCATTCCATTCCATTCCGTTCCGTTCAACCCGGTTACATTCCATTCAATTACATTCCATTCCGTTCTACTCGGTTACATTCCATTCCATTCCATTCCATTCCATTCCAATCCCTTCCATTCCATTCCATTCCGTTCTACTCGGGTACATTGCATTCCATTCCATTCCATTCCATTCCATTCCATTCCATTCCATTCCATTCCGTTCTACTCGGGTTGATTCCATTCTATTCCATTCCATTCCATTCCATTCCATTCCATTCGATTCCATTCCATTCCATTCCATGGAATTCCATTCCATTCCATTCCATTCCATTCCATTCCATTCCATTCCATTCCATTCCATTGAATTCCATTCCATTCCATTCCATTCCATTCCATTCCATTTCATTGCATTCCATTCCATTGAATTCCATTCCATTCCATTGAATTCCATTCCATTCCATTCCATTCCATTCCATTCCATTCCATTCCATCCCATTCCATTCCATTCCATTCCATTCCGTTCTACTCGGGTTGATTCCATTCTATTCCATTCCATTCCATTTGATACCATTCGATTCCATTCGATTCCATTCAATTCCATTCGATTCCATTCCATTCCACTCCGTTCCATTCCATTGAATTCCATTCCATTCCATTCCATTCCATTCCATTCCATTCCATTCCATTCCATTGAATTCCATTCCATTCCATTCCATTCCATGGAATTCCGTTCCATTCCATTCCATTCCGTTCCGTTCCGTCCCGTTCCGTTCCGTTCCGTTCCATTGCGTTCCGCTCCGTTCTACTCGGGTTGATTCCATTCTATTCCATTCCATTCCATTCTTTTCCATTCGATTCCGTTCGATTCCACTCCATTCCATTCCATAGAATTCCATTCCATTCCATTCCATTCTATTGAATTCCATTCCATTCCATTCCATTCCATTGAATTCCATTCCATTCCATTCCATTCCATTGAATTCCATTCCATTCCATTCCATTCCATTCCATTCCATTCCATTCCATTCCATTCCATTCTACTGTTGTCCATTCCATTCCATTCCATTCCATTCCATTCCATTCCATTCCATTCCATTCCTTTCCATTCCATTGCATTCCATTGCATTCCATTCCATTCCATTCCATTCCATTCCATTCCATTCCATTCCATTCCACTCCACACCACTCCACTCCACTCCATTCCACTCCACTCCACTCCGGTACATTCCATTCCATTCCATTCCATTCCATTCCATTCCATTCCGTGCTTCTCAGGTACATTCCGTTCCGTTCCATTCCATTCCATTCCATTCCATTCCGTTGCAGTGCACTCTACTCCACTCCACTCCACTCCACTCCGGTACATTCCATTCCATTCCATTCCATTCCATTCCATTCCATTCCATTTCCATTCCCATTCCATTTCCATTCCCGTTCCATTTCCATTCCCGTTTCTTTTCCATTCCCGTTCCATTTCCATTCCCGTTCCATTACCATTCCCGTTCCATTTCCATTCCCGATCCATTTCCATTCCCGTTCCTTTTCCATTCCCGTTCCATTTCCATTCCTGTTCCGTTACCATTCCCGTTCCATTTCCGTTCCCGTTCCGTTTCCGTTCCCGTTCCGTTTCCGTTCCCGTTCCATTTCCTTTCTCGTTCCGTTTCCGTTCCCGTTCCATTTCCATTCCCGTTTCAATTGCGTTCCCGTTCCATTTCCATTCCCGTTCCATTTCTATTCCCTTTCCATTTCCATTTCATTCCTTTCCGTTCTGCTCGGGTACATTCCATTCCATTCCATTGCATTCCATTCCGTTCTGCTCCTGTCCATTCCATTCCATTCCATTCCGTTCCATTCCGTTCTACTCGGGTAGATTCCATTCCATTCCATTCCATTCCATTCCATTCCATTCTACTGGTGTCCATTCCATTCCATTCCATTCCATTCCATTCCATTCCATTGCATTCCATTCCATTCCATTCCATTCCATTCCGTTCCGTTCTACTCGGTTACATTCCATTCAATTCCATTCCATTCCGTTCTACTCGGGTAGATTCCATTCCATTCCATTCCATTCCTTTCCATTCCATTGCATTCCATTGCATTGCATTGCACTCAATTCCATTCCATTCCATTCCATTCCATTCCATTCCATTCCATTCCATTCCATTCCGTTCCGTTCAACCCGGTTACATTCCATTCAATTACATTCCATTCCGTTCTACTCGGTTACATTCCATTCCATTCCATTCCATTCCATTCCAATCCCTTCCATTCCATTCCATTCCGTTCTACTCGGGTACATTGCATTCCATTACATTCCATTCCATTCCATTCCATTCCATTCCATTCCATTCCATTCCATTCCATTCCATTCCGTTCTACTTTGGTACATTCCATTCCATTCCATTCCATTCCATTCCATTACATTCCATTCCATTCCATTCCGTTCTACTCGGGTTGATTCCATTCTATTCCATTCCATTCCATTCCATTCCATTCCATTCGATTCCATTCCATTCCATTGAATTCCATTCCATTCCATTCCATTCCATTCCATTCCATTCCATTCCATTGAATTCCATTCCATTGCATTCCATTCCATTCCATGGAATTCAATTCCATTCCATTCCATTCCATTGAATTCCATTCCATTCCATTCCATTCCATTCCATTCCATTTCATTGCATTCCATTCCATTGAATTCCATTCCATTCCATTGAATTCCATTCCATTCCATTCCATTCCATTCCATTCCATTCCATCCCATTCCATTCCATTCCATTCCATTCCGTTCTACTCGGGTTGATTCCATTCTATTCCATTCCATTCCATTTGATACCATTCGATTCCATTCGATTCCATTCAATTCCATTCGATTCCATTCCATTCCACTCCGTTCCATTCCATTGAATTCCATTCCATTCCATTCCATTCCATTCCATTCCATTCCATTCCATTGAATTCCATTCCATTCCATTCCATTGAATTCCATTCCATTCCATTCCATTCAATTGAATTCCGTTCCATTCCATTCCATTCCGTTCCGTTCCGTCCCGTTCCGTTCCGTTCCGTTCCGTTCCGTTCCGTTCTACTCGGGTTGATTAAATTCTATTCCATTCCATTCTATTCGATTCCATTCGATTCCAATCGATTCCATTCGATTCCATTCGATTCCATTGAATTCCATTCCATTCCATTCCATTCCATTGAATTCCGTTGCATTATATTCCATTCCGTTCCGTTCCGTCCCGTTCCGTTCCGTTCCGTTCCGTTGCGTGCCGTTCCGTTCTACTCGGGTTGATTCCATTCCATTCCATTCCATTCCATTCCATTCCATTCCATTCCATTCCATTCCATTCCACAGAATTCCATTCCATTCCATTCCATTCCATTCCGTTCTACTCGGGTTGATTCCATTCTATTCCATTCCATTCCATTCGATCTCATTCGATTCCATTCGATTCCATTCGATTCCACTCCATTCCATTCCATTGAATTCCATTCCATTCCATTCCATTCCATTCCATTGAATTCCATTCCATTCCATTCCATTCCATTCCATTCCATTCCATTCCATTCCATTCCATTGAATTCCATTCCATTCCGTTGAATTCCATTCCATTCCATTCCATTCCATTGAATTCCGTTCCATTCCATTCCATTCCATTCCATTCCATTCCATAGAATTCCATTCCATTCTATTCCATAGAATTCCGTTCCATTCCATTCCATTCCATTCCATTCCATTCCATTCCATTCCATTGAATTCCATTCCATTCCATTCCATTCCATTCCATTGAATTCCATTCTGTTCCATTCCATTCCTTTGAATTCCGTTCCATTCCATTCCATTCCATTCCTTTCCGTTCCGTTCCGTTCCGTTCCGTTCCGTTCTGTTGCGTTCCACTCCGTTCTACTCGGGTTGATTCCATTCTATTCCATTCCATTCCATTCGATTCCATTCGATTCCATTCGATTCCACTCCATTCCATTCCATAGAATTCCATTCCATTCCATTCCATTCCATTGAATTCCATTCCATTCCATTCCATTCCATAGAATTCCATTCCATTCCATTCCATTCCATTGAATTCCATTCCATTCCATTCCATTCCATTCCATTCCATTCCATTCTACTGGTGTCCATTCCATTCCATTCCATTCCATTCCATTCCATTCCATTCCATTCCTTTCCATTCCATTGCATTCCATTGCATTCCATTCCATTCCATTCCATTCCATTCCATTCCATTCCACTCCACTCCACTCCACTCCACTCCATTCCACTCCACTCCACTCCGGTACATTCCATTCCATTCCATTCCATTCCATTCCATTCCATTCCATTCCGTGCTTCTCGGGTACATTCCGTTCCGTTCCATTCCATTCCATTCCGTTCCAGTGCACTCTACTCCACTCCACTCCACTCCACTCCACTCCGGTACATTCCATTCCATTCCATTCCATTCCATTCCATTTCCATTCCCATTCCATTTCCATTCCCGTTCCATTTCCATTCCCGTTTCTTTTCCATTCCCGTTCCATTTCCATTCCAGTTCCATTACCATTCCCGTTCCATTTCCATTCCCGATCCATTTCCATTCCCGTTCCTTTTCCATTCCCGTTCCATTTCCATTCCCGTTCCGTTACCATTCCCGTTCCATTTCCGTTCCCGTTCCGTTTCCGTTCCCGTTCCATTTCCGTTCTCGTTCCGTTTCCGTTCCCGTTCCATTTCCATTCCCGTTCCATTTCCATTTCATTCCATTCCGTTCTGCTCGGGTACATTCCATTCCATTCCATTGCATTCCATTCCGTTCTGCTCCTGTCCATTCCATTCCATTCCATTCCGTTCCATTCCGTTCTACTCGGGTAGATCCCATTCCATTCCATTCCATTCCATAGAATTCCATTCCATTCCATTCCATTCCATTGAATTCCGTTCCATTCCATTCCATTCCGTTCCGTTCCGTTCCGTTCCGTTCCGTTGCGTTCCGTTCCGTTGCGTTGTGTTCCGTTCCGTTCTACTCGGGTTGATTCCATTCTATTCCATTCCATTCCAATCCATTCCATTGAATTCCATTCCATTCCATTCCATTCCATGGAATTCCGTTCCATTCCATTCCATTCCGTTCCGTTCCGTCCCGTTCCGTTCCGTTCCGTTCCGTTGCGTTCCGTTCCGTTCTACTCGGGTTGATTCCATTCTATTCCATTCCATTCCATTCGATTCCATTCGATTCCATTCGATTTCACTCCATTCCATTCCATAGAATTCCATTCCATTCCATTCCATTCCATGGAATTCCATTCCATTCCATTCCATTCCATTGAATTCCATTCCATTCCATTCCATTCCATTGAATTCCATTCCATTCCATTCCATTCCATTCCATTCCATTCCATTCCATTCCATTCTACTGGTGTCCATTCCATTCCATTCCATTCCATTCCATTCCATTCCATTCCTTTCCATTCCATTGCATTCCATTGCATTCCATTCCATTCCATTCCATTCCATTCCACTCCACTCCACTCCACTCCACTCCATTCCACTCCACTCCACTCCGGTACATTCCATTCCATTCCATTCCATTCCATTCCATTCCATTCCATTCCATTCCTTTCAATTGAATTCCATTCCATTGCATTCCATTCCATTCCATTCCATTCCACTCCACTCCACTCCACTCCACTCCATTCCACTCCACTCCACTCCGGTACATTCCATTCCATTCCATTCCATTCCATTCCATTCCATTCCGTGCTTCTCAGGTACATTCCGTTCCGTTCCATTCCATTCCATTCCATCCCATTCCATTCCGTTCCAGTGCACTCTACTCCACTCCACTCCACTCCACTCCACTCCGGTACATTCCATTCCATTCCATTCCATTCCATTCCATTCCATTCCATTCCGTGCTTCTCAGGTACATTCCGTTCCGTTCCATTCCATTCCATTCCATCCCATTCCATTCCGTTCCAGTGCACTCTACTCCACTCCACTCCACTCCACTCCACTCCGGTACATTCCATTCCATTCCATTCCATTCCATTCCATTCCATTTCCATTCCCATTCCATTTCCATTCCCGTTCCATTTCCATTCCCGTTTCTTTTCCATTCCCGTTCCATTTCCATTCCAGTTCCATTACCATTCCCGTTCCATTTCCATTCCCGATCCATTTCCATTCCCGTTCCATTTCCATTCCCGTTCCATTTCCATTCCCGTTCCGTTACCATTCCCGTTCCATTTCCGTTCCCGTTCCGTTTCCGTTCCCGTTCCATTTCCGTTCTCGTTCCGTTTCCGTTCCCGTTCCATTTCCATTCCCGTTCCATTTCCGTTCCCGTTCCATTTCCATTCCCGTTCCATTTTCATTCCCTTTCCATTTCCATTTCATTCCATTCCGTTCTGCTCGGGTACATTCCATTCCATTCCATTGCATTCCATTCCGTTCTGCTCCTGTCCATTCCATTCCATTCCATTCCGTTCCATTCCGTTCTACTCGGGTAGATTCCATTCCATTCCATTCCATTCCATTCCATTCCATTCCATTCCATTCTACTGGTGTCCATTCCATTTCATTCCATTCCATTCCATTCCATTCCATTGCATTCCATTCCATTCCATTCCATTCCGTTCCGTTCTACTCGATTACATTCCATTCAATTCCATTCCATTCCGTTCTACTCGGGTAGATTCCATTCCATTCCATTCCATTCCTTTCCATTCCATTGCATTCCATTGCATTGCATTGCACTCAATTCCATTCCATTCCATTCCATTCCATTCCATTCCATTCCATTCCATTCCATTCCATTCCGTTCCGTTCAACTCGGTTACATTCCATTCAATTACATTCCATTCCGTTCTACTCGGTTACATTCCATTCCATTCCATTCCATTCCATTCCAATCCATTCCATTTCATTCCATTCCGTTCTACTCGTGTACATTCCATTCCATTCCATTCCATTCCATTCCATTCCATTCCATTCCATTCCATTCCATTCCATTCCATTCCATTCCATTCCATTCCATTCCATTCCGTTCTACTCAGGTTGATTCCATTCTATTCCATTCCATTCCATTTCATTCCATTCCATTCCATTCCATTCCATTCGATTCCATTCCATTCCATTCCATTGAATTCCTTTCCAATCCATTCCATTCCATGGAATTCCATTCCATTCCATTCCATTCCATGGAATTCCATTCCATTCCATTCCATTCCATGGAATTCCATTCCATTCCATTCCATTCCATGGAATTCCATTCCATTCCATTCCATGGAATTCCATTCCATTCCATTCCATTCCATTCCATTCCATTGAATTCCATTCCGTTCCATTCCATTCCATAGAATTCCATTCCATTCCATTCCATTCCATTCCATTCCATTCCATTCCATTCCATTCCATTCCATTCCATTCCATTGAATTCCGTTCCATTCCATTCCATTCCATTCCATTCCATCCCATTCCATTCCATTCCATTCCATTCCGTTCTACTCGGGTTGATTCCATTCTATTCCATTCCATTCCATTCGATCCCATTTGATTCCATTCGATTCCATTCAATTCCGTTCGATTCCATTCCATTCCACTCCATTCCATTCCATTGAATTCCATTCCATTCCATTCCATTCCATTCCATTCCATTCCATTCCATTCCATTCCATTCCATTCCATAGAATTCCATTCCATTCCATTCCATTCCATTGAATTCCGTTCCATTCCATTCCATTCCGTTCCGTTCCGTTCCGTTCCGTTCCGTTCCGTTGCGTTCCGTTCCGTTCCGTTGTGTTCCGTTCCGTTCTACTCGGGTTGATTCCATTCTATTCCATTCCATTCCAATCCATTCCATTCCATTCCATCGACTTCCATTCCATTCCATTCCATTCCATTCCATTCCATTCCATTCCATTCCATTGAATTCCATTCCATTCCATTCCATTCCATTCCATTCCATTCCATTCCATTGAATTCCATTCCATTCCATTCCATTCCATGGAATTCCGTTTCATTCCATTCCATTCCGTTCCGTTCCGTCCCGTTCCGTTCCGTTCCGTTCCGTTGCGTTCCGCTCCGTTCTACTCGGGTTGATTCCATTCTATTCCATTCCATTCCATTCTTTTCCATTCGATTCCATTCGATTCCACTCCATTCCATTCCATAGAATTCCATTCCATTCCATTCCATTCTATTGAATTCCATTCCATTCCATTCCATTCCATTGAATTCCATTCCATTCCATTCCATTCCATTGAATTCCATTCCATTCCATTCCATTCCATTCCATTCCATTCCATTCCATTCCATTCCATTCCATTCCATTCCATTCTACTGTTGTCCATTCCATTCCATTCCATTCCATTCCATTCCATTCCATTCCTTTCCATTCCATTGCATTCCATTGCATTCCATTCCATTCCATTCCATTCCATTCCATTCCATTCCATTCCATTCCACTCCACACCACTCCACTCCACTCCATTCCACTCCACTCCACTCCGGTACATTCCATTCCATTCCATTCCATTCCATTCCATTCCATTCCATTCCGTGCTTCTCAGGTACATTCCGTTCCGTTCCATTCCATTCCATTCCATTCCATTCCGTTCCAGTGCACTCTACTCCACTCCACTCCACTCCACTCCGGTACATTCCATTCCATTCCATTCCATTCCATTCCATTCCATTCCATTTCCATTCCCATTCCATTTCCATTCCCGTTCCATTTCCATTCCCGTTTCTTTTCCATTCCCGTTCCATTTCCATTCCCGTTCCATTACCATTCCCGTTCCATTTCCATTCCCGATCCATTTCCATTCCCGTTCCTTTTCCATTCCCGTTCCATTTCCATTCCTGTTCCGTTACCATTCCCGTTCCATTTCCGTTCCCGTTCCGTTTCCGTTCCCGTTCCATTTCCGTTCTCGTTCCGTTTCCGTTCCCGTTCCATTTCCATTCCCGTTTCAATTGCGTTCCCGTTCCATTTCCATTCCCGTTCCATTTCCATTCCCTTTCCATTTCCATTTCATTCCTTTCCGTTCTGCTCGGGTACATTCCATTCCATTCCATTGCATTCCATTCCGTTCTGCTCCTGTCCATTCCATTCCATTCCATTCCGTTCCATTCCGTTCTACTCGGGTAGATTCCATTCCATTCCATTCCATTCCATTCCATTCCATTCTACTGGTGTCCATTCCATTCCATTCCATTCCATTCCATTCCATTCCATTCCATTGCATTCCATTCCATTCCATTCCATTCCATTCCGTTCCGTTCTACTCGGTTACATTCCATTCAATTCCATTCCATTCCGTTCTACTCGGGTAGATTCCATTCCATTCCATTCCATTCCTTTCCATTCCATTGCATTCCATTGCATTGCATTGCACTCAATTCCATTCCATTCCATTCCATTCCATTCCATTCCATTCCATTCCATTCCGTTCCGTTCAACCCGGTTACATTCCATTCAATTACATTCCATTCCGTTCTACTCGGTTACATTCCATTCCATTCCATTCCATTCCATTCCAATCCCTTCCATTCCATTCCATTCCGTTCTACTCGGGTACATTGCATTCCATTCCATTCCATTCCATTCCATTCCATTCCATTCCATTCCATTCCATTCCATTCCATTCCGTTCTACTTTGGTACATTCCATTCCATTCCATTCCATTCCTTTCCATTACATTCCATTCCATTCCATTCCGTTCTACTCGGGTTGATTCCATTCTATTCCATTCCATTCCATTCCATTCCATTCCATTCCATTCCATTCCATTCCATGGAATTCCATTCCATTCCATTCCATTCCATTCCATTCCATGGAATTCCATTCCATTCCATTCCATTCCATTGAATTCCATTCCATTCCATTCCATTCCATTCCATTCCATTCCATTGAATTCCATTCCATTGCATTCCATTCCATTCCATGGAATTCCATTCCATTCCATTCCATTCCATTCCATTCCATTCCATTCCATTCCATTTCATTGCATTCCATTCCATTGAATTCCATTCCATTCCATTGAATTCCATTCCATTCCATTCCATTCCATTCCATTCCATTCCATTCCATCCCATTCCATTCCATTCCATTCCATTCCGTTCTACTCGGGTTGATTCCATTCTATTCCATTCCATTCCATTTGATACCATTCGATTCCATTCGATTCCATTCAATTCCATTCGATTCCATTCCATTCCACTCCGTTCCATTCCATTGAATTCCATTCCATTCCATTCCATTCCATTCCATTCCATTCCATTCCATTCCATTGAATTCCATTCCATTCCATTCCATTGAATTCCATTCCATTCCATTCCATTCAATTGAATTCCGTTCCATTCCATTCCATTCCATTCCGTTCCGTCCCGTTCCGTTCCGTTCCGTTCCGTTCCGTTCCGTTCCGTTCTACTCGGGTTGATTAAATTCTATTCCATTCCATTCTATTCGATTCCATTCGATTCCAATCGATTCCATTCGATTCCATTCGATTCCATTGAATTCCATTCCATTCCATTCCGTTCCATTCCGTTCTACTCGGGTAGATTCCATTCCATTCCATTCCATTCCATTCCATTCCATTCCATTCTACTGGTGTCCATTCCATTCCATTCCATTCCATTCCATTCCATTCCATTGCATTCCATTCCATTCCATTCCATTCCATTCCGTTCCGTTCTACTCGGTTACATTCCATTCAATTCCATTCCATTCCGTTCTACTCGGGTAGATTCCATTCCATTCCATTCCATTCCTTTCCATTCCATTGCATTCCATTGCATTGCATTGCACTCAATTCCATTCCATTCCATTCCATTCCATTCCATTCCATTCCATTCCATTCCGTTCCGTTCAACCCGGTTACATTCCATTCAATTACATTCCATTCCGTTCTACTCGGTTACATTCCATTCCATTCCATTCCATTCCATTCCAATCCCTTCCATTCCATTCCATTCCGTTCTACTCGGGTACATTGCATTCCATTACATTCCATTCCATTCCATTCCATTCCATTCCATTCCATTCCATTCCATTCCGTTCTACTTTGGTACATTCCATTCCATTCCATTCCATTCCTTTCCATTACATTCCATTCCATTCCATTCCGTTCTACTCGGGTTGATTCCATTCTATTCCATTCCATTCCATTCCATTCCATTCCATTCCATTCCATTGAATTCCATTCCATTCCATTCCATTCCATTCCATTCCATTCCATTGAATTCCATTCCATTGCATTCCATTCCATTCCATGGAATTCAATTCCATTCCATTCCATTCCATTGAATTCCATTCCATTCCATTCCATTCCATTCCATTCCATTTCATTGCATTCCATTCCATTGAATTCCATTCCATTCCATTGAATTCCATTCCATTCCATTCCATTCCATTCCATTCCATTCCATTCCATCCCATTCCATTCCATTCCATTCCATTCCGTTCTACTCGGGTTGATTCCATTCTATTCCATTCCATTCCATTTGATACCATTCGATTCCATTCGATTCCATTCAATTCCATTCGATTCCATTCCATTCCACTCCGTTCCATTCCATTGAATTCCATTCCATTCCATTCCATTCCATTCCATTCCATTCCATTCCATTGAATTCCATTCCATTCCATTCCATTGAATTCCATTCCATTCCATTCCATTCAATTGAATTCCGTTCCATTCCATTCCATTCCGTTCCGTTCCGTCCCGTTCCGTTCCGTTCCGTTCCGTTCCGTTCCGTTCCGTTCTACTCGGGTTGATTAAATTCTATTCCATTCCATTCTATTCGATTCCATTCGATTCCAATCGATTCCATTCGATTCCATTCGATTCCATTGAATTCCATTCCATTCCATTCCATTCCATTGAATTCCGTTGCATTATATTCCATTCCGTTCCGTTCCGTCCCGTTCCGTTCCGTTCCGTTCCGTTGCGTGCCGTTCCGTTCTACTCGGGTTGATTCCATTCCATTCCATTCCATTCCATTCCATTCCATTCCATTCCATTCCATTCCATTCCATTGAATTCCATTCCATTCCATTCCATTCCATTCCATTCCATTCCGTTCTACTCGGGTTGATTCCATTCTATTCCATTCCATTCCATTCGATCTCATTCGATTCCATTCGATTCCATTCGATTCCACTCCATTCCATTCCATTGAATTCCATTCCATTCTATTCCATTCCATTCCATTGAATTCCATTCCATTCCATTCCATTCCATTCCATTCCATTCCATTCCATTGAATTCCATTCCATTCCGTTGAATTCCATTCCATTCCATTCCATTCCATTGAATTCCGTTCCATTCCATTCCATTCCATTCCATAGAATTCCATTCCATTCTATTCCATAGAATTCCGTTCCATTCCATTCCATTCCCTTCCATTCCATTCCATTCCATTCCATTCCATTCCATTCCATTCCATTGAATTCCATTCCATTCCATTCCATTCCATTCCATTGAATTCCATTCTGTTCCATTCCATTCCTTTGAATTCCGTTGCATTCCATTCCACTCCATTCCTTTCCGTTCCGTTCCGTTCCGTTCCGTTCCGTTGCGTTCCGCTCCGTTCTACTCGGGTTGATTCCATTCTATTCCATTCCATTCCATTCGATCCCATTCGATTCCATTCGATTCCATTCGATTCCATTCGATTCCACTCCATTCCATTCCATAGAATTCCATTCCATTCCATTCCATTTGAATTCCATTCCATTCCATTCCATTCCATTCTATTCCATTCCATTCCATTCCATTCCATTCCATTCCATTCCATTCCATTCCATTCTACTCGGGTTTGCATTCTATTCCATTCGATTCCATTCGATTCCATTCGATTCCATTCGATTCCATTCGATTCCATTCGATTCCTTTCCATTCCATTCCATTCCATTCCATTCCATTCCATTCCATTGAATTCCATTCCATTCCATTGAATTCCATTCCATTCCATTCCATTCCATTCCATTCCATTCCATTCCATTCCATTGAATTCCATTCCATTCCATTCCATTCCATTCCATTCCATTCCATTGAATTCCGTTCCTTTCCATTCCATTCCATTCCGTTCCGTTCCGTTCCGTTCCGTTCCGTTGCGTTCCGTTCCGTTCCGTTGCGTTCCGTTCCGTTCTACTCGGGTTGATTCCATTCTATTCCATTCCATTCCATTCCATTCCATTCCATTCCATTCCATTCCATTCCATTGAATTCCATTCCATTCCATTCCATTCCATTCCATTCCATTCCATTGAATTCCGTTCCTTTCCATTCCATTCCATTCCGTTCCGTTCCGTTCCGTTCCGTTCCGTTGCGTTCCGTTCCGTTCCGTTGCGTTCCGTTCCGTTCTACTCGGGTTGATTCCATTCTATTCCATTCCATTCCATTCCATTCCATTCCATTCCATTCCATTCCATTCCATTGAATTCCGTTCCATTCCATTCCATTCCCTTCCGTTCCGTCCCGTTCCGTTCCGTTCCGTTCCGTTGCGTGCCGTTCCGTTCTACTGAGGTTGATTCCATTCTATTCCATTCCATTCCATTCGATTCCATTCGATTCCAATCGATTCAATTCGATTGCATTCGATTCCATTCGTTGCCATTCCGTTCCATTCCATTGAATTCCATTCCGTTCCATTCCATTCCATTCCATTCCATTGAATTCCATTCCATTCCATTCCATTCCTTTCCATTCCTTTGAATTCCATTCCATTCCATTCCATTCCATTCCGTTCCATTCCATTCCATTGAATTCCATTCCATTCCATTCCATTGCATTCCATTCCATTCCATTCCATTCCATTCCATTCCATTCCATTCCATTCCATTCCATTCCATTCCATTGAATTCCATTCCATTCCATTCCATTCCATGGAATTCCGTTTCATTCCATTCCATTCCGTTCCGTTCCGTCCCGTTCCGTTCCGTTCCGTTCCGTTGCGTTCCGCTCCGTTCTACTCGGGTTGATTCCATTCTATTCCATTCCATTCCATTCTTTTCCATTCGATTCCATTCGATTCCACTCCATTCCATTCCATAGAATTCCATTCCATTCCATTCCATTCTATTGAATTCCATTCCATTCCATTCCATTCCATTGAATTCCATTCCATTCCATTCCATTCCATTGAATTCCATTCCATTCCATTCCATTCCATTCCATTCCATTCCATTCCATTCCATTCCATTCCATTCCATTCCATTCTACTGTTGTCCATTCCATTCCATTCCATTCCATTCCATTCCATTCCTTTCCATTCCATTGCATTCCATTGCATTCCATTCCATTCCATTCCATTCCATTCCATTCCATTCCATTCCATTCCACTCCACACCACTCCACTCCACTCCATTCCACTCCACTCCACTCCGGTACATTCCATTCCATTCCATTCCATTCCATTCCATTCCATTCCATTCCGTGCTTCTCAGGTACATTCCGTTCCGTTCCATTCCATTCCATTCCATTCCATTCCGTTCCAGTGCACTCTACTCCACTCCACTCCACTCCACTCCGGTACATTCCATTCCATTCCATTCCATTCCATTCCATTCCATTCCATTTCCATTCCCATTCCATTTCCATTCCCGTTCCATTTCCATTCCCGTTTCTTTTCCATTCCCGTTCCATTTCTATTCCCGTTCCATTACCATTCCCGTTCCATTTCCATTCCCGATCCATTTCCATTCCCGTTCCTTTTCCATTCCCGTTCCATTTCCATTCCTGTTCCGTTACCATTCCCGTTCCATTTCCGTTCCCGTTCCGTTTCCGTTCCCGTTCCATTTCCGTTCTCGTTCCGTTTCCGTTCCCGTTCCATTTCCATTCCCGTTTCAATTGCGTTCCCGTTCCATTTCCATTCCCGTTCCATTTCCATTCCCTTTCCATTTCCATTTCATTCCTTTCCGTTCTGCTCGGGTACATTCCATTCCATTCCATTGCATTCCATTCCGTTCTGCTCCTGTCCATTCCATTCCATTCCATTCCGTTCCATTCCGTTCTACTCGGGTAGATTCCATTCCATTCCATTCCATTCCATTCCATTCCATTCTACTGGTGTCCATTCCATTCCATTCCATTCCATTCCATTCCATTCCATTCCATTGCATTCCATTCCATTCCATTCCATTCCATTCCGTTCCGTTCTACTCGGTTACATTCCATTCAATTCCATTCCATTCCGTTCTACTCGGGTAGATTCCATTCCATTCCATTCCATTCCTTTCCATTCCATTGCATTCCATTGCATTGCATTGCACTCAATTCCATTCCATTCCATTCCATTCCATTCCATTCCATTCCATTCCATTCCGTTCCGTTCAACCCGGTTACATTCCATTCAATTACATTCCATTCCGTTCTACTCGGTTACATTCCATTCCATTCCATTCCATTCCATTCCAATCCCTTCCATTCCATTCCATTCCGTTCTACTCGGGTACATTGCATTCCATTACATTCCATTCCATTCCATTCCATTCCATTCCATTCCATTCCATTCCATTCCATTCCGTTCTACTTTGGTACATTCCATTCCATTCCATTCCATTCCTTTCCATTACATTCCATTCCATTCCATTCCGTTCTACTCGGGTTGATTCCATTCTATTCCATTCCATTCCATTCCATTCCATTCCATTCCATTCCATTCCATTCCATGGAATTCCATTCCATTCCATTCCATTCCATTGAATTCCATTCCATTCCATTCCATTCCATTCCATTCCATTCCATTGAATTCCATTCCATTGCATTCCATTCCATTCCATGGAATTCAATTCCATTCCATTCCATTCCATTCCATTCCATTCCATTCCATTCCATTTCATTGCATTCCATTCCATTGAATTCCATTCCATTCCATTGAATTCCATTCCATTCCATTCCATTCCATTCCATTCCATTCCATTCCATCCCATTCCATTCCATTCCATTCCATTCCGTTCTACTCGGGTTGATTCCATTCTATTCCATTCCATTCCATTTGATACCATTCGATTCCATTCGATTCCATTCAATTCCATTCGATTCCATTCCATTCCACTCCGTTCCATTCCATTGAATTCCATTCCATTCCATTCCATTCCATTCCATTCCATTCCATTCCATTCCATTGAATTCCATTCCATTCCATTCCATTGAATTCCATTCCATTCCATTCCATTCAATTGAATTCCGTTCCATTCCATTCCATTCCGTTCCGTTCCGTCCCGTTCCGTTCCGTTCCGTTCCGTTCCGTTCCGTTCCGTTCTACTCGGGTTGATTAAATTCTATTCCATTCCATTCTATTCGATTCCATTCGATTCCAATCGATTCCATTCGATTCCATTCGATTCCATTGAATTCCATTCCATTCCATTCCGTTCCATTCCGTTCTACTCGGGTAGATTCCATTCCATTCCATTCCATTCCATTCCATTCCATTCCATTCTACTGGTGTCCATTCCATTCCATTCCATTCCATTCCATTCCATTCCATTCCATTGCATTCCATTCCATTCCATTCCATTCCATTCCGTTCCGTTCTACTCGGTTACATTCCATTCAATTCCATTCCATTCCGTTCTACTCGGGTAGATTCCATTCCATTCCATTCCATTCCTTTCCATTCCATTGCATTCCATTGCATTGCATTGCACTCAATTCCATTCCATTCCATTCCATTCCATTCCATTCCATTCCATTCCATTCCGTTCCGTTCAACCCGGTTACATTCCATTCAATTACATTCCATTCCGTTCTACTCGGTTACATTCCATTCCATTCCATTCCATTCCATTCCAATCCCTTCCATTCCATTCCATTCCGTTCTACTCGGGTACATTGCATTCCATTACATTCCATTCCATTCCATTCCATTCCATTCCATTCCATTCCATTCCATTCCGTTCTACTTTGGTACATTCCATTCCATTCCATTCCATTCCTTTCCATTACATTCCATTCCATTCCATTCCGTTCTACTCGGGTTGATTCCATTCTATTCCATTCCATTCCATTCCATTCCATTCCATTCCATTCCATTCCATTGAATTCCATTCCATTCCATTCCATTCCATTCCATTCCATTCCATTGAATTCCATTCCATTGCATTCCATTCCATTCCATGGAATTCAATTCCATTCCATTCCATTCCATTGAATTCCATTCCATTCCATTCCATTCCATTCCATTCCATTTCATTGCATTCCATTCCATTGAATTCCATTCCATTCCATTGAATTCCATTCCATTCCATTCCATTCCATTCCATTCCATTCCATTCCATCCCATTCCATTCCATTCCATTCCATTCCGTTCTACTCGGGTTGATTCCATTCTATTCCATTCCATTCCATTTGATACCATTCGATTCCATTCGATTCCATTCAATTCCATTCGATTCCATTCCATTCCACTCCGTTCCATTCCATTGAATTCCATTCCATTCCATTCCATTCCATTCCATTCCATTCCATTCCATTCCATTCCATTGAATTCCATTCCATTCCATTCCATTGAATTCCATTCCATTCCATTCCATTCAATTGAATTCCGTTCCATTCCATTCCATTCCGTTCCGTTCCGTCCCGTTCCGTTCCGTTCCGTTCCGTTCCGTTCCGTTCCGTTCTACTCGGGTTGATTAAATTCTATTCCATTCCATTCTATTCGATTCCATTCGATTCCAATCGATTCCATTCGATTCCATTCGATTCCATTGAATTCCATTCCATTCCATTCCATTCCATTGAATTCCGTTGCATTATATTCCATTCCGTTCCGTTCCGTCCCGTTCCGTTCCGTTCCGTTCCGTTGCGTGCCGTTCCGTTCTACTCGGGTTGATTCCATTCCATTCCATTCCATTCCATTCCATTCCATTCCATTCCATTCCATTCCATTCCATTGAATTCCATTCCATTCCATTCCATTCCATTCCATTCCATTCCGTTCTACTCGGGTTGATTCCATTCTATTCCATTCCATTCCATTCGATCTCATTCGATTCCATTCGATTCCATTCGATTCCACTCCATTCCATTCCATTGAATTCCATTCCATTCTATTCCATTCCATTCCATTGAATTCCATTCCATTCCATTCCATTCCATTCCATTCCATTCCATTCCATTCCATTCCATTGAATTCCATTCCATTCCGTTGAATTCCATTCCATTCCATTCCATTCCATTGAATTCCGTTCCATTCCATTCCATTCCATTCCATAGAATTCCATTCCATTCTATTCCATAGAATTCCGTTCCATTCCATTCCATTCCCTTCCATTCCATTCCATTCCATTCCATTCCATTCCATTCCATTCCATTGAATTCCATTCCATTCCATTCCATTCCATTCCATTGAATTCCATTCTGTTCCATTCCATTCCTTTGAATTCCGTTGCATTCCATTCCACTCCATTCCTTTCCGTTCCGTTCCGTTCCGTTCCGTTCCGTTGCGTTCCGCTCCGTTCTACTCGGGTTGATTCCATTCTATTCCATTCCATTCCATTCGATCCCATTCGATTCCATTCGATTCCATTCGATTCCATTCGATTCCACTCCATTCCATTCCATAGAATTCCATTCCATTCCATTCCATTTGAATTCCATTCCATTCCATTCCATTCCATTCTATTCCATTCCATTCCATTCCATTCCATTCCATTCCATTCCATTCCATTCCATTCCATTCCATTCCATTCCATTCTACTCGGGTTTGCATTCTATTCCATTCGATTCCATTCGATTCCATTCGATTCCATTCGATTCCATTCGATTCCATTCGATTCCATTCCATTCCATTCCATTCCATTCCATTCCATTCCATTCCATTGAATTCCATTCCATTCCATTGAATTCCATTCCATTCCATTCCATTCCATTCCATTCCATTCCATTCCATTCCATTGAATTCCATTCCATTCCATTCCATTCCATTCCATTCCATTCCATTGAATTCCGTTCCTTTCCATTCCATTCCATTCCGTTCCGTTCCGTTCCGTTCCGTTCCGTTGCGTTCCGTTCCGTTCCGTTGCGTTCCGTTCCGTTCTACTCGGGTTGATTCCATTCTATTCCATTCCATTCCATTCCATTCCATTCCATTCCATTCCATTCCATTCCATTGAATTCCATTCCATTCCATTCCATTCCATTCCATTCCATTCCATTGAATTCCGTTCCTTTCCATTCCATTCCATTCCGTTCCGTTCCGTTCCGTTCCGTTCCGTTGCGTTCCGTTCCGTTCCGTTGCGTTCCGTTCCGTTCTACTCGGGTTGATTCCATTCTATTCCATTCCATTCCATTCCATTCCATTCCATTCCATTCCATTCCATTCCATTGAATTCCGTTCCATTCCATTCCATTCCCTTCCGTTCCGTCCCGTTCCGTTCCGTTCCGTTCCGTTGCGTGCCGTTCCGTTCTACTGAGGTTGATTCCATTCTATTCCATTCCATTCCATTCGATTCCATTCGATTCCAATCGATTCAATTCGATTGCATTCGATTCCATTCGTTGCCATTCCGTTCCATTCCATTGAATTCCATTCCGTTCCATTCCATTCCATTCCATTCCATTGAATTCCATTCCATTCCATTCCATTCCTTTCCATTCCTTTGAATTCCATTCCATTCCATTCCATTCCATTCCGTTCCATTCCATTCCA
Source organism: Gorilla gorilla gorilla (assembly GCF_029281585.2). Taxonomy (NCBI): domain Eukaryota; kingdom Metazoa; phylum Chordata; class Mammalia; order Primates; family Hominidae; genus Gorilla; species Gorilla gorilla. The sequence continues at coordinate 9,365,293 of NC_073240.2, read as the reverse complement.
TTGAATTCCATTCCATTCCATTCCATTGCATTCCATTCCATTCCATTCCATTCCATTCCATAGAATTCCGTTCCATTCCATTCCATTCCATTCCATTCCATTCCATAGAATTCCATTCCATTCCATTCCATTGAATTCCATTCCATTCCATTCCATTCCATTCCATTCCATTCCATTGAATTCCATTCCATTCCATAGAATTCCATTCCATTCCATTCCATTCCATTGAATTCCGTTCCTTTCCATTCCATTCCATTCCGTTCCTTTCCGTTCCGTTCCGTTCCGTTCCGTTGCGTTCCGTTCCGTTCTACTCGGGTTGATTCCATTCTATTCCATTCCATTCCATTCCATTCCATTCCATTCCATTCCATTCCATTCCATTGAATTCCGTTCCATTCCATTCCATTCCCTTCCGTTCCGTCCCGTTCCGTTCCGTTCCGTTCCGTTGCGTGCCGTTCCATTCTACTCAGGTTGATTCCATTGTATTCCATTCCATTCCATTCGATTCCATTCGATTCCAATCGATTCCATTCGATTGCTTTCGATTCCATTCGTTGCCATTCCATTCCATTCCATTGAATTCCATTCCGTTCCATTCCATTCCATTCCATTCCATTGAATTCCATTCCATTCCATTCCATTCCTTTCCATTCCATTGAATTCCATTCCATTCCATTCCATTCCATTCCATTGAATTCCGTTCCATTCCATTCCATTCCATTCCATTCCATTCCATTCCATAGAATTCCATTCCATTCCATTCCATTCCATTCCATTCCATTCCATAGAATTCCATTCCATTCCATTCCATTCCATTCCATTTCATTGAATTCCATTCCATTCCATTCCATTCCATTCCATTCCATTCCATTCCATAGAATTCCATTCCATTCCATTCCATTCCATGGAATTCCGTTCCATTCCATTCCATTCCGTTCCTTTCCATTCCGTTCCGTTCCGTTGCGTTCCGTTCCGTTCCGTTGTGTTCCGTTCCGTTCTACTCGGGTTGATTCCATTCTATTCCATTCCATTCCAATCCATCCCATTCCATTCCATTGAATTCCATTCCATTCCATTCCATTCCATTCCATTCCATTCCATTCCATGGAATTCCATTCCATTCCATTCCATTCCATTCCATTCCATTCCATTCCATGGAATTCCATTCCATTCCATTCCATTCCATTCCAATCCATTCCATTCCATTCCATTCTGTTCTACTCGGGTACATTCCATTCCATTCCATTCCATTCCATTCCATTCCATTCCATTCCATTCCATTCCGTTCTACTTTGGTACATTCCATTCCATTCCATTCCATTCCATTCCATTCCATTACATTCCATTCCATTCCATTCCATTCCGTTCTACTCGGGTTGATTCCATTCTATTCCATACATTCCGTTCCGTTCCATTCCATTCCATTCCATTCCATTCCGTTCCAGTGCACTCTACTCCACTCCACTCCACTCCACTCCGGTACATTCCATTCCATTCCATTCCATTCCATTCCATTCCATTCCATTTCCATTCCCATTCCATTTCCATTCCCGTTCCATTTCCATTCCCGTTTCTTTTCCATTCCCGTTCCATTTCCATTCCAGTTCCATTACCATTCCCGTTCCATTTCCATTCCCGATCCATTTCCATTCCCGTTCCTTTTCCATTCCCGTTCCATTTCCATTCCCGTTCCGTTACCATTCCCGTTCCATTTCCGTTCCCGTTCCGTTTCCGTTCCCGTTCCATTTCCGTTCTCGTTCCGTTTCCGTTCCCGTTCCATTTCCATTCCCGTTCCATTTCCGTTCCCGTTCCATTTCCATTCCCGTTCCATTTCCATTCCCTTTCCATTTCCATTTCATTCCATTCCGTTCTGCTCGGGTACATTCCATTCCATTCCATTGCATTCCATTCCGTTCTGCTCCTGTCCATTCCATTCCATTCCATTCAGTTCCATTCCGTTCTACTCGGGTAGATTCCATTCCATTCCTTTCCATTCCATTCCATTCCATTCCATTCCATTCCATTCTACTGGTGTCCATTCCATTCCATTCCATTCCATTCCATTCCATTCCATTGCATTCCATTCCATTCCATTCCATTCCATTCCGTTCCGTTCTACTCGGTTACATTCCATTCAATTCCATTCCATTCCGTTCTACTCGGGTAGATTCCATTCCATTCCATTCCATTCCTTTCCATTCCATTGCATTCCATTGCATTGCATTGCACTCAATTCCATTCCATTCCATTCCATTCCATTCCATTCCATTCCATTCCATTCCATTCCATTCCGTTCCGTTCAACTCGGTTACATTCCATTCAATTACATTCCATTCCGTTCTACTCGGTTACATTCCATTCCATTCCATTCCATTCCATTCCAATCCATTCCATTCCATTCCATTCCGTTCTACTTTGGTACATTCCATTCCATTCCATTCCATTCCATTCCATTCCATTCCATTCCATTCCATTCCATTCCATTCCGTTCTACTCGGGTTGATTCCATTCTATTCCATTCCATTCCATTCCATTCCATTCCATTCCATTCCATTCCATTCCATGGAATTCCATTCCATTCCATTCCATTCCATTCCATTCCATTCCATTGAATTCCATTCCATTCCATTCCATTCCATTCCATTGAATTCCATTCTGTTCCATTCCATTCCATTGAATTCTATTCCATTCCATTCCATTCCATTCCATTCCATTCCATTCCATTCCATTGAATTCCATTCCATTCCATTCCATTCCATTCCATTCCATCCCATTCCATTCCATTCCATTCCATTCCGTTCTACTCGGGTTGATTCCATTCTATTCCATTCCATTCCATTCGATCCCATTTGATTCCATTCGATTCCATTCAATTCAATTCGATTCCATTCCATTCCACTCCATTCCATTCCATTGAATTCCATTCCATTCCATTCCATTCCATTCCATTCCATTCCATTCTACTGGTGTCCATTCCATTCCATTCCATTCCATTCCATTCCATTCCATTCCACTCCACTCCACTCCACTCCACTCCATTCCACTCCACTCCACTCCGGTACATTCCATTCCATTCCATTCCATTCCATTCCATTCCATTCCGTGCTTCTCGGGTACATTCCGTTCCGTTCCATTCCATTCCATTCCATTCCGTTCCGTTCCAGTGCACTCTACTCCACTCCACTCCACTCCACTCCACTCCGGTACATTCCATTCCATTCCATTCCATTCCATTCCATTCCATTCCATTTCCATTCCCATTCCATTTCCATTCCCGTTCCATTTCCATTCCCGTTTCTTTTCCATTCCCGTTCCATTTCCATTCCAGTTCCATTACCATTCCCGTTCCATTTCCATTCCCGATCCATTTCCATTCCCGTTCCATTTCCATTCCCGTTCCATTTCCATTCCCGTTCCATTACCATTCCCGTTCCATTTCCGTTCCCGTTCCGTTTCCGTTCCCGTTCCATTTCCATTCCCGTTCCATTTCCGTTCCCGTTCCATTTCCATTCCCGTTCCATTTCCATTCCCTTTCCATTTCCATTTCATTCCATTCCGTTCTGCTCGGGTACATTCCATTCCATTCCATTGCATTCCATTCCGTTCTGCTCCTGTCCATTCCATTCCATTCCATTCCGTTCCATTCCGTTCTACTCGGGTAGATTCCATTCCATTCCTTTCCATTCCATTCCATTCCATTCCATTCCATTCCATTCTACTGGTGTCCATTCCATTCCATTCCATTCCATTCCATTCCATTCCATTGCATTCCATTCCATTCCATTCCATTCCATTCCATTCCGTTCCGTTCTACTCGGTTACATTCCATTCAATTCCATTCCATTCCGTTCTACTCGGGTAGATTCCATTCCATTCCATTCCATTCCTTTCCATTCCATTGCATTCCATTGCATTGCATTGCACTCAATTCCATTCCATTCCATTCCATTCCATTCCATTCCATTCCATTCCATTCCATTCCATTCCGTTCCGTTCAACTCGGTTACTTTCCATTCAATTACATTCCATTCCGTTCTACTCGGTTACATTCCATTCCATTCCATTCCATTCCATTCCAATCCATTCCATTCCATTCCATTCCGTTCTACTTTGGTACATTCCATTCCATTCCATTCCATTCCATTCCATTCCATTCCATTATATTACATTCCATTCCATTCCATTCCGTTCTACTCGGGTTGATTCCATTCTATTCCATTCCATTCCATTCCATTCCATTCCATTCCATTCCATTCCATTCCATGGAATTCCATTCCATTCCATTCCATTCCATTCCATTCCATTCCATTGAATTCCATTCCATTCCATTCCATTCCATTCCATTGAATTCCATTCTGTTCCATTCCATTCCATTGAATTCTATTCCATTCCATTCCATTCCATTCCATTCCATTCCATTCCATTGAATTCCATTCCATTCCATTCCATTCCATTCCATTCCATCCCATTCCATTCCATTCCATTCCATTCCGTTCTACTCGGGTTGACTCCATTCTATTCCATTCCATTCCATTCGATCCCATTTGATTCCATTCGATTCCATTCAATTCAATTCGATTCCATTCCATTCCACTCCATTCCATTCCATTGAATTCCATTCCATTCCATTCCATTCCATTCCATTCCATTCCATTCCATTCCATTGAATTCCATTCCATTCCATTCCATTCCATTCCATTGAATTCCATTCCATTCCATTCCATTCCATTGAATTCCATTTCATTCCATTCCATTCCATTCCATTCCATTCCATTCCATTCTACTGGTGACCATTCCATTCCATTCCATTCCATTCCATTCCATTCCATTCCATTCCACTCCACTCCACTCCACTCCACTCCATTCCACTCCACTCCACTCCGGTACATTCCATTCCATTCCATTCCATTCCATTCCATTCCATTCCATTCCGTGCTTCTCGGGTAAATTCCGTTCCGTTCCATTCCATTCCATTCCATTCCATTCCGTTCCAGTGCACTCTACTCCACTCCACTCCACTCCACTCCACTCCGGTACATTCCATTCCATTCCATTCCATTCCATTCCATTCCATTCCATTTCCATTCCCATTCCATTTCCATTCCCGTTCCATTTCCATTCCCGTTTCTTTTCCATTCCCGTTCCATTTCCATTCCAGTTCCATTACCATTCCCGTTCCATTTCCATTCCCGATCCATTTCCATTCCCGTTCCATTTCCATTCCCGTTCCATTTCCATTCCCGTTCCATTACCATTCCCGTTCCATTTCCGTTCCCGTTCCGTTTCCGTTCCCGTTCCATTTCCGTTCTCGTTCCGTTTCCGTTCCCATTCCATTTCCATTCCCGTTCCCTTTCCGTTCCCGTTCCATTTCCATTCCCGTTCCATTTCCATTCCCTTTCCATTTCCATTTCATTCCATTCCGTTCTGCTCGGGTACATTCCATTCCATTCCATTGCATTCCATTCCGTTCTGCTCCTGTCCATTCCATTCCATTCCATTCCGTTCCATTCCGTTCTACTCGGGTAGATTCCATTCCATTCCTTTCCATTCCATTCCATTCCATTCCATTCCATTCCATTCTACTGGTGTCCATTCCATTCCATTCCATTCCATTCCATTCCATTCCATTCCATTCCATTCCATTGCATTCCATTCCATTCCATTCCATTCCATTCCATTCCATTCCATTCCATTCCATTCCATTCCATTCCATTGCATTCCATTCCATTCCATTCCATTCCATTCCGTTCCGTTCTACTCTGTTACATTCCATTCAATTCCATTCCATTCCGTTCTACTCGGGTAGATTCCATTCCATTCCATTCCATTCCTTTCCATTCCATTGCATTCCATTGCATTGCATTGCACTCAATTCCATTCCATTCCATTCCATTCCATTCCATTCCATTCCATTCCATTCCGTTCCGTTCAACCCGGTTACATTCCATTCAATTACATTCCATTCCGTTCTACTCGGTTACATTCCATTCCATTCCATTCCATTCCATTCCAATCCCTTCCATTCCATTCCATTCCGTTCTACTCGGGTACATTGCATTCCATTCCATTCCATTCCATTCCATTCCATTCCATTCCATTCCATTCCGTTCTACTCGGGTTGATTCCATTCTATTCCATTCCATTCCATTCCATTCCATTCCATTCGATTCCATTCCATTCCATTCCATGGAATTCCATTCCATTCCATTCCATTCCATTCCATTCCATTCCATTCCATTCCATCCCATTCCATTCCATTCCATTCCATTCCGTTCTACTCGGGTTGATTCCATTCTATTCCATTCCATTCCATTTGATACCATTCGATTCCATTCGATTCCATTCAATTCCATTCGATTCCATTCCATTCCACTCCGTTCCATTCCATTGAATTCCATTCCATTCCATTCCATTCCATTCCATTCCATTCCATTCCATTCCATTGAATTCCATTCCATTCCATTCCATTCCATGGAATTCCGTTCCATTCCATTCCATTCCGTTCCGTTCCGTCCCGTTCCGTTCCGTTCCGTTCCATTGCGTTCCGCTCCGTTCTACTCGGGTTGATTCCATTCTATTCCATTCCATTCCATTCTTTTCCATTCGATTCCGTTCGATTCCACTCCATTCCATTCCATAGAATTCCATTCCATTCCATTCCATTCTATTGAATTCCATTCCATTCCATTCCATTCCATTGAATTCCATTCCATTCCATTCCATTCCATTGAATTCCATTCCATTCCATTCCATTCCATTCCATTCCATTCCATTCCATTCCATTCCATTCCATTCCATTCTACTGTTGTCCATTCCATTCCATTCCATTCCATTCCATTCCATTCCATTCCATTCCTTTCCATTCCATTGCATTCCATTGCATTCCATTCCATTCCATTCCATTCCATTCCATTCCATTCCATTCCATTCCACTCCACACCACTCCACTCCACTCCATTCCACTCCACTCCACTCCGGTACATTCCATTCCATTCCATTCCATTCCATTCCATTCCATTCCGTGCTTCTCAGGTACATTCCGTTCCGTTCCATTCCATTCCATTCCATTCCATTCCGTTGCAGTGCACTCTACTCCACTCCACTCCACTCCACTCCGGTACATTCCATTCCATTCCATTCCATTCCATTCCATTCCATTCCATTTCCATTCCCATTCCATTTCCATTCCCGTTCCATTTCCATTCCCGTTTCTTTTCCATTCCCGTTCCATTTCCATTCCCGTTCCATTACCATTCCCGTTCCATTTCCATTCCCGATCCATTTCCATTCCCGTTCCTTTTCCATTCCCGTTCCATTTCCATTCCTGTTCCGTTACCATTCCCGTTCCATTTCCGTTCCCGTTCCGTTTCCGTTCCCGTTCCATTTCCGTTCTCGTTCCGTTTCCGTTCCCGTTCCATTTCCATTCCCGTTTCAATTGCGTTCCCGTTCCATTTCCATTCCCGTTCCATTTCCATTCCCTTTCCATTTCCATTTCATTCCTTTCCGTTCTGCTCGGGTACATTCCATTCCATTCCATTGCATTCCATTCCGTTCTGCTCCTGTCCATTCCATTCCATTCCATTCCGTTCCATTCCGTTCTACTCGGGTAGATTCCATTCCATTCCATTCCATTCCATTCCATTCCATTCTACTGGTGTCCATTCCATTCCATTCCATTCCATTCCATTCCATTCCATTCCATTGCATTCCATTCCATTCCATTCCATTCCATTCCGTTCCGTTCTACTCGGTTACATTCCATTCAATTCCATTCCATTCCGTTCTACTCGGGTAGATTCCATTCCATTCCATTCCATTCCTTTCCATTCCATTGCATTCCATTGCATTGCATTGCACTCAATTCCATTCCATTCCATTCCATTCCATTCCATTCCATTCCATTCCATTCCATTCCATTCCGTTCCGTTCAACCCGGTTACATTCCATTCAATTACATTCCATTCCGTTCTACTCGGTTACATTCCATTCCATTCCATTCCATTCCATTCCAATCCCTTCCATTCCATTCCATTCCGTTCTACTCGGGTACATTGCATTCCATTCCATTCCATTCCATTCCATTCCATTCCATTCCATTCCATTCCATTCCATTCCATTCCATTCCGTTCTACTTTGGTACATTCCATTCCATTCCATTCCATTACATTCCATTCCATTCCATTCCGTTCTACTCGGGTTGATTCCATTCTATTCCATTCAATTACATTCCATTCCATTCCATTCGATTCCATTCCATTCCATTCCATGGAATTCCATTGAATTCCATTCCATTGCATTCCATTCCATTCCATGGAATTCAATTCCATTCCATTCCATTCCATTGAATTCCATTCCATTCCATTCCATTCCATTCCATTCCATTTCATTGCATTCCATTCCATTGAATTCCATTCCATTCCATTGAATTCCATTCCATTCCATTCCATTCCATTCCATTCCATTCCATCCCATTCCATTCCATTCCATTCCATTCCGTTCTACTCGGGTTGATTCCATTCTATTCCATTCCATTCCATTTGATACCATTCGATTCCATTCGATTCCATTCAATTCCATTCGATTCCATTCCATTCCACTCCGTTCCATTCCATTGAATTCCATTCCATTCCATTCCATTCCATTCCATTCCATTCCATTCCATTGAATTCCATTCCATTCCATTCCATTGAATTCCATTCCATTCCATTCCATTCAATTGAATTCCGTTCCATTCCATTCCATTCCGTTCCGTTCCGTCCCGTTCCGTTCCGTTCCGTTCCGTTCCGTTCTACTCGGGTTGATTAAATTCTATTCCATTCCATTCTATTCGATTCCATTCGATTCCAATCGATTCCATTCGATTCCATTCGATTCCATTGAATTCCATTCCATTCCATTCCATTCCATTGAATTCCGTTGCATTATATTCCATTCCGTTCCGTTCCGTCCCGTTCCGTTCCGTTCCGTTCCGTTGCGTGCCGTTCCGTTCTACTCGGGTTGATTCCATTCCATTCCATTCCATTCCATTCCATTCCATTCCATTCCATTCCATTCCATTCCACAGAATTCCATTCCATTCCATTCCATTCCATTCCATTCCATTCCGTTCTACTCGGGTTGATTCCATTCTATTCCATTCCATTCCATTCGATCTCATTCGATTCCATTCGATTCCATTCGATTCCACTCCATTCCATTCCATTGAATTCCATTCCATTCCATTCCATTCCATTCCATTGAATTCCATTCCATTCCATTCCATTCCATTCCATTCCATTCCATTCCATTCCATTCCATTGAATTCCATTCCATTCCGTTGAATTCCATTCCATTCCATTCCATTCCATTGAATTCCGTTCCATTCCATTCCATTCCATTCCATTCCATTCCATAGAATTCCATTCCATTCTATTCCATAGAATTCCGTTCCATTCCATTCCATTCCATTCCATTCCATTCCATTCCATTGAATTCCATTCCATTCCATTCCATTCCATTCCATTGAATTCCATTCTGTTCCATTCCATTCCTTTGAATTCCGTTCCATTCCATTCCATTCCATTCCTTTCCGTTCCGTTCCGTTCCGTTCCGTTCCGTTCTGTTGCGTTCCACTCCGTTCTACTCGGGTTGATTCCATTCTATTCCATTCCATTCCATTCGATTCCATTCGATTCCATTCGATTCCACTCCATTCCATTCCATAGAATTCCATTCCATTCCATTCCATTCCATTGAATTCCATTCCATTCCATTCCATTCCATAGAATTCCATTCCATTCCATTCCATTCCATTGAATTCCATTCCATTCCATTCCATTCCATTCCATTCCATTCCATTCTACTGGTGTCCATTCCATTCCATTCCATTCCATTCCATTCCATTCCATTCCATTCCTTTCCATTCCATTGCATTCCATTGCATTCCATTCCATTCCATTCCATTCCATTCCATTCCATTCCACTCCACTCCACTCCACTCCACTCCATTCCACTCCACTCCACTCCGGTACATTCCATTCCATTCCATTCCATTCCATTCCATTCCATTCCATTCCATTCCGTGCTTCTCGGGTACATTCCGTTCCGTTCCATTCCATTCCATTCCGTTCCAGTGCACTCTACTCCACTCCACTCCACTCCACTCCACTCCGGTACATTCCATTCCATTCCATTCCATTCCATTCCATTTCCATTCCCATTCCATTTCCATTCCCGTTCCATTTCCATTCCCGTTTCTTTTCCATTCCCGTTCCATTTCCATTCCAGTTCCATTACCATTCCCGTTCCATTTCCATTCCCGATCCATTTCCATTCCCGTTCCTTTTCCATTCCCGTTCCATTTCCATTCCCGTTCCGTTACCATTCCCGTTCCATTTCCGTTCCCGTTCCGTTTCCGTTCCCGTTCCATTTCCGTTCTCGTTCCGTTTCCGTTCCCGTTCCATTTCCATTCCCGTTCCATTTCCATTTCATTCCATTCCGTTCTGCTCGGGTACATTCCATTCCATTCCATTGCATTCCATTCCGTTCTGCTCCTGTCCATTCCATTCCATTCCATTCCGTTCCATTCCGTTCTACTCGGGTAGATCCCATTCCATTCCATTCCATTCCATAGAATTCCATTCCATTCCATTCCATTCCATTGAATTCCGTTCCATTCCATTCCATTCCATTCCGTTCCGTTCCGTTCCGTTCCGTTCCGTTGCGTTCCGTTCCGTTGCGTTGTGTTCCGTTCCGTTCTACTCGGGTTGATTCCATTCTATTCCATTCCATTCCAATCCATTCCATTGAATTCCATTCCATTCCATTCCATTCCATGGAATTCCGTTCCATTCCATTCCATTCCGTTCCGTTCCGTCCCGTTCCGTTCCGTTCCGTTCCGTTGCGTTCCGTTCCGTTCTACTCGGGTTGATTCCATTCTATTCCATTCCATTCCATTCGATTCCATTCGATTCCATTCGATTTCACTCCATTCCATTCCATAGAATTCCATTCCATTCCATTCCATTCCATGGAATTCCATTCCATTCCATTCCATTCCATTGAATTCCATTCCATTCCATTCCATTCCATTGAATTCCATTCCATTCCATTCCATTCCATTCCATTCCATTCCATTCCATTCTACTGGTGTCCATTCCATTCCATTCCATTCCATTCCATTCCATTCCATTCCTTTCCATTCCATTGCATTCCATTGCATTCCATTCCATTCCATTCCATTCCATTCCACTCCACTCCACTCCACTCCACTCCATTCCACTCCACTCCACTCCGGTACATTCCATTCCATTCCATTCCATTCCATTCCATTCCATTCCATTCCATTCCATTCCTTTCAATTGAATTCCATTCCATTGCATTCCATTCCATTCCATTCCATTCCACTCCACTCCACTCCACTCCACTCCATTCCACTCCACTCCACTCCGGTACATTCCATTCCATTCCATTCCATTCCATTCCATTCCATTCCATTCCATTCCGTGCTTCTCAGGTACATTCCGTTCCGTTCCATTCCATTCCATTCCATCCCATTCCATTCCGTTCCAGTGCACTCTACTCCACTCCACTCCACTCCACTCCACTCCGGTACATTCCATTCCATTCCATTCCATTCCATTCCATTCCATTCCGTGCTTCTCAGGTACATTCCGTTCCGTTCCATTCCATTCCATTCCATCCCATTCCATTCCGTTCCAGTGCACTCTACTCCACTCCACTCCACTCCACTCCACTCCGGTACATTCCATTCCATTCCATTCCATTCCATTCCATTCCATTTCCATTCCCATTCCATTTCCATTCCCGTTCCATTTCCATTCCCGTTTCTTTTCCATTCCCGTTCCATTTCCATTCCAGTTCCATTACCATTCCCGTTCCATTTCCATTCCCGATCCATTTCCATTCCCGTTCCATTTCCATTCCCGTTCCATTTCCATTCCCGTTCCGTTACCATTCCCGTTCCATTTCCGTTCCCGTTCCGTTTCCGTTCCCGTTCCATTTCCGTTCTCGTTCCGTTTCCGTTCCCGTTCCATTTCCATTCCCGTTCCATTTCCGTTCCCGTTCCATTTCCATTCCCGTTCCATTTTCATTCCCTTTCCATTTCCATTTCATTCCATTCCGTTCTGCTCGGGTACATTCCATTCCATTCCATTGCATTCCATTCCGTTCTGCTCCTGTCCATTCCATTCCATTCCATTCCGTTCCATTCTGTTCTACTCGGGTAGATTCCATTCCATTCCATTCCATTCCATTCCATTCCATTCCATTCCATTCCATTCTACTGGTGTCCATTCCATTTCATTCCATTCCATTCCATTCCATTCCATTGCATTCCATTCCATTCCATTCCATTCCGTTCCGTTCTACTCGATTACATTCCATTCAATTCCATTCCATTCCGTTCTACTCGGGTAGATTCCATTCCATTCCATTCCATTCCTTTCCATTCCATTGCATTCCATTGCATTGCATTGCACTCAATTCCATTCCATTCCATTCCATTCCATTCCATTCCATTCCATTCCATTCCATTCCATTCCGTTCCGTTCAACTCGGTTACATTCCATTCAATTACATTCCATTCCGTTCTACTCGGTTACATTCCATTCCATTCCATTCCATTCCATTCCATTCCAATCCATTCCATTTCATTCCATTCCGTTCTACTCGTGTACATTCCATTCCATTCCATTCCATTCCATTCCATTCCATTCCATTCCATTCCATTCCATTCCATTCCATTCCGTTCTACTTTGGTACATTCCATTCCATTCCATTCCATTCCATTCCATTCCATTCCATTCCATTCCATTCCATTCCGTTCTACTCAGGTTGATTCCATTCTATTCCATTCCATTCCATTTCATTCCATTCCATTCCATTCCATTCCATTCGATTCCATTCCATTCCATTCCATTGAATTCCTTTCCAATCCATTCCATTCCATGGAATTCCATTCCATTCCATTCCATTCCATGGAATTCCATTCCATTCCATTCCATTCCATGGAATTCCATTCCATTCCATTCCATGGAATTCCATTCCATTCCATTCCATTCCATTCCATTCCATTGAATTCCATTCCGTTCCATTCCATTCCATAGAATTCCATTCCATTCCATTCCATTCCATTCCATTCCATTCCATTCCATTCCATTCCATTCCATTCCATTCCATTCCATTGAATTCCGTTCCATTCCATTCCATTCCATTCCATTCCATCCCATTCCATTCCATTCCATTCCATTCCGTTCTACTCGGGTTGATTCCATTCTATTCCATTCCATTCCATTCGATCCCATTTGATTCCATTCGATTCCATTCAATTCCGTTCGATTCCATTCCATTCCACTCCATTCCATTCCATTGAATTCCATTCCATTCCATTCCATTCCATTCCATTCCATTCCATTCCATTCCATTCCATTCCATAGAATTCCATTCCATTCCATTCCATTCCATTGAATTCCGTTCCATTCCATTCCATTCCGTTCCGTTCCGTTCCGTTCCGTTGCGTTCCGTTCCGTTCCGTTGTGTTCCGTTCCGTTCTACTCGGGTTGATTCCATTCTATTCCATTCCATTCCAATCCATTCCATTCCATTCCATCGACTTCCATTCCATTCCATTCCATTCCATTCCATTCCATTCCATTCCATTGAATTCCATTCCATTCCATTCCATTCCATTCCATTCCATTCCATTCCATTGAATTCCATTCCATTCCATTCCATTCCATGGAATTCCGTTTCATTCCATTCCATTCCGTTCCGTTCCGTCCCGTTCCGTTCCGTTCCGTTCCGTTGCGTTCCGCTCCGTTCTACTCGGGTTGATTCCATTCTATTCCATTCCATTCCATTCTTTTCCATTCGATTCCATTCGATTCCACTCCATTCCATTCCATAGAATTCCATTCCATTCCATTCCATTCTATTGAATTCCATTCCATTCCATTCCATTCCATTGAATTCCATTCCATTCCATTCCATTCCATTGAATTCCATTCCATTCCATTCCATTCCATTCCATTCCATTCCATTCCATTCCATTCCATTCTACTGTTGTCCATTCCATTCCATTCCATTCCATTCCATTCCATTCCATTCCTTTCCATTCCATTGCATTCCATTGCATTCCATTCCATTCCATTCCATTCCATTCCATTCCATTCCATTCCATTCCACTCCACACCACTCCACTCCACTCCATTCCACTCCACTCCACTCCGGTACATTCCATTCCATTCCATTCCATTCCATTCCATTCCATTCCATTCCGTGCTTCTCAGGTACATTCCGTTCCGTTCCATTCCATTCCATTCCATTCCATTCCATTCCGTTCCAGTGCACTCTACTCCACTCCACTCCACTCCACTCCGGTACATTCCATTCCATTCCATTCCATTCCATTCCATTCCATTCCATTTCCATTCCCATTCCATTTCCATTCCCGTTCCATTTCCATTCCCGTTTCTTTTCCATTCCCGTTCCATTTCCATTCCCGTTCCATTACCATTCCCGTTCCATTTCCATTCCCGATCCATTTCCATTCCCGTTCCTTTTCCATTCCCGTTCCATTTCCATTCCTGTTCCGTTACCATTCCCGTTCCATTTCCGTTCCCGTTCCGTTTCCGTTCCCGTTCCATTTCCATTCTCGTTCCGTTTCCGTTCCCGTTCCATTTCCATTCCCGTTTCAATTGCGTTCCCGTTCCATTTCCATTCCCGTTCCATTTCCATTCCCTTTCCATTTCCATTTCATTCCTTTCCGTTCTGCTCGGGTACATTCCATTCCATTCCATTGCATTCCATTCCGTTCTGCTCCTGTCCATTCCATTCCATTCCATTCCGTTCCATTCCGTTCTACTCGGGTAGATTCCATTCCATTCCATTCCATTCCATTCCATTCCATTCTACTGGTGTCCATTCAATTCCATTCCATTCCATTCCATTCCATTCCATTCCATTGCATTCCATTCCATTCCATTCCATTCCATTCCGTTCCGTTCTACTCGGTTACATTCCATTCAATTCCATTCCATTCCGTTCTACTCGGGTAGATTCCATTCCATTCCATTCCATTCCTTTCCATTCCATTGCATTCCATTGCATTGCATTGCACTCAATTCCATTCCATTCCATTCCATTCCATTCCATTCCATTCCATTCCATTCCGTTCCGTTCAACCCGGTTACATTCCATTCAATTACATTCCATTCCGTTCTACTCGGTTACATTCCATTCCATTCCATTCCATTCCATTCCAATCCCTTCCATTCCATTCCATTCCGTTCTACTCGGGTACATTGCATTCCATTACATTCCATTCCATTCCATTCCATTCCATTCCATTCCATTCCATTCCATTCCATTCCGTTCTACTTTGGTACATTCCATTCCATTCCATTCCATTCCTTTCCATTACATTCCATTCCATTCCATTCCGTTCTACTCGGGTTGATTCCATTCTATTCCATTCCATTCCATTCCATTCCATTCCATTCCATTCCATTCCATTCCATTCCATGGAATTCCATTCCATTCCATTCCATTCCATTGAATTCCATTCCATTCCATTCCATTCCATTCCATTCCATTCCATTGAATTCCATTCCATTGCATTCCATTCCATTCCATGGAATTCAATTCCATTCCATTCCATTCCATTGAATTCCATTCCATTCCATTCCATTCCATTCCATTCCATTTCATTGCATTCCATTCCATTGAATTCCATTCCATTCCATTGAATTCCATTCCATTCCATTCCATTCCATTCCATTCCATTCCATTCCATCCCATCCCATTCCATTCCATTCCATTCCGTTCTACTCGGGTTGATTCCATTCTATTCCATTCCATTCCATTTGATACCATTCGATTCCATTCGATTCCATTCAATTCCATTCGATTCCATTCCATTCCACTCCGTTCCATTCCATTGAATTCCATTCCATTCCATTCCATTCCATTCCATTCCATTCCATTCCATTGAATTCCATTCCATTCCATTCCATTGAATTCCATTCCATTCCATTCCATTCAATTGAATTCCGTTCCATTCCATTCCATTCCGTTCCGTTCCGTCCCGTTCCGTTCCGTTCCGTTCCGTTCCGTTCCGTTCTACTCGGGTTGATTAAATTCTATTCCATTCCATTCTATTCGATTCCATTCGATTCCAATCGATTCCATTCGATTCCATTCGATTCCATTGAATTCCATTCCATTCCATTCCGTTCCATTCCGTTCTACTCGGGTAGATTCCATTCCATTCCATTCCATTCCATTCCATTCCATTCTACTGGTGTCCATTCCATTCCATTCCATTCCATTCCATTCCATTCCATTCCATTGCATTCCATTCCATTCCATTCCATTCCATTCCGTTCCGTTCTACTCGGTTACATTCCATTCAATTCCATTCCATTCCGTTCTACTCGGGTAGATTCCATTCCATTCCATTCCATTCCTTTCCATTCCATTGCATTCCATTGCATTGCATTGCACTCAATTCCATTCCATTCCATTCCATTCCATTCCATTCCATTCCATTCCATTCCGTTCCGTTCAACCCGGTTACATTCCATTCAATTACATTCCATTCCGTTCTACTCGGTTACATTCCATTCCATTCCATTCCATTCCATTCCAATCCCTTCCATTCCATTCCATTCCGTTCTACTCGGGTACATTGCATTCCATTACATTCCATTCCATTCCATTCCATTCCATTCCATTCCATTCCATTCCATTCCATTCCATTCCATTCCATTCCGTTCTACTTTGGTACATTCCATTCCATTCCATTCCATTCCTTTCCATTACATTCCATTCCATTCCATTCCGTTCTACTCGGGTTGATTCCATTCTATTCCATTCCATTCCATTCCATTCCATTCCATTCCATTCCATTCCATTCCATTCCATGGAATTCCATTCCATTCCATTCCATTCCATTGAATTCCATTCCATTCCATTCCATTCCATTCCATTCCATTCCATTGAATTCCATTCCATTGCATTCCATTCCATTCCATGGAATTCAATTCCATTCCATTCCATTCCATTGAATTCCATTCCATTCCATTCCATTCCATTCCATTCCATTTCATTGCATTCCATTCCATTGAATTCCATTCCATTCCATTGAATTCCATTCCATTCCATTCCATTCCATTCCATTCCATTCCATTCCATTCCATCCCATTCCATTCCATTCCATTCCATTCCGTTCTACTCGGGTTGATTCCATTCTATTCCATTCCATTCCATTTGATACCATTCGATTCCATTCGATTCCATTCAATTCCATTCGATTCCATTCCATTCCACTCCGTTCCATTCCATTGAATTCCATTCCATTCCATTCCATTCCATTCCATTCCATTCCATTCCATTCCATTCCATTGAATTCCATTCCATTCCATTCCATTGAATTCCATTCCATTCCATTCCATTCAATTGAATTCCGTTCCATTCCATTCCATTCCGTTCCGTTCCGTCCCGTTCCGTTCCGTTCCGTTCCGTTCCGTTCCGTTCCGTTCTACTCGGGTTGATTAAATTCTATTCCATTCCATTCTATTCGATTCCATTCGATTCCAATCGATTCCATTCGATTCCATTCGATTCCATTGAATTCCATTCCATTCCATTCCATTCCATTGAATTCCGTTGCATTATATTCCATTCCGTTCCGTTCCGTCCCGTTCCGTTCCGTTCCGTTCCGTTGCGTGCCGTTCCGTTCTACTCGGGTTGATTCCATTCCATTCCATTCCATTCCATTCCATTCCATTCCATTCCATTCCATTCCATTCCATTGAATTCCATTCCATTCCATTCCATTCCATTCCATTCCATTCCGTTCTACTCGGGTTGATTCCATTCTATTCCATTCCATTCCATTCGATCTCATTCGATTCCATTCGATTCCATTCGATTCCACTCCATTCCATTCCATTGAATTCCATTCCATTCTATTCCATTCCATTCCATTGAATTCCATTCCATTCCATTCCATTCCATTCCATTCCATTCCATTCCATTGAATTCCATTCCATTCCGTTGAATTCCATTCCATTCCATTCCATTCCATTGAATTCCGTTCCATTCCATTCCATTCCATTCCATAGAATTCCATTCCATTCTATTCCATAGAATTCCGTTCCATTCCATTCCATTCCCTTCCATTCCATTCCATTCCATTCCATTCCATTCCATTCCATTCCATTGAATTCCATTCCATTCCATTCCATTCCATTCCATTGAATTCCATTCTGTTCCATTCCATTCCTTTGAATTCCGTTGCATTCCATTCCACTCCATTCCTTTCCGTTCCGTTCCGTTCCGTTCCGTTCCGTTGCGTTCCGCTCCGTTCTACTCGGGTTGATTCCATTCTATTCCATTCCATTCCATTCGATCCCATTCGATTCCATTCGATTCCATTCGATTCCATTCGATTCCACTCCATTCCATTCCATAGAATTCCATTCCATTCCATTCCATTTGAATTCCATTCCATTCCATTCCATTCCATTCTATTCCATTCCATTCCATTCCATTCCATTCCATTCCATTCCATTCCATTCCATTCCATTCCATTCTACTCGGGTTTGCATTCTATTCCATTCGATTCCATTCGATTCCATTCGATTCCATTCGATTCCATTCGATTCCATTCGATTCCATTCCATTCCATTCCATTCCATTCCATTCCATTCCATTCCATTGAATTCCATTCCATTCCATTGAATTCCATTCCATTCCATTCCATTCCATTCCATTCCATTCCATTCCATTGAATTCCATTCCATTCCATTCCATTCCATTCCATTCCATTCCATTGAATTCCGTTCCTTTCCATTCCATTCCATTCCGTTCCGTTCCGTTCCGTTCCGTTCCGTTGCGTTCCGTTCCGTTCCGTTGCGTTCCGTTCCGTTCTACTCGGGTTGATTCCATTCTATTCCATTCCATTCCATTCCATTCCATTCCATTCCATTCCATTCCATTCCATTCCATTGAATTCCGTTCCATTCCATTCCATTCCCTTCCGTTCCGTCCCGTTCCGTTCCGTTCCGTTCCGTTGCGTGCCGTTCCGTTCTACTGAGGTTGATTCCATTCTATTCCATTCCATTCCATTCGATTCCATTCGATTCCAATCGATTCAATTCGATTGCATTCGATTCCATTCGTTGCCATTCCGTTCCATTCCATTGAATTCCATTCCGTTCCATTCCATTCCATTCCATTCCATTGAATTCCATTCCATTCCATTCCATTCCTTTCCATTCCTTTGAATTCCATTCCATTCCATTCCATTCCATTCTGTTCCATTCCATTCCATTGAATTCCATTCCATTCCATTCCATTGCATTCCATTCCATTCCATTCCATTCCATTCCATAGAATTCCGTTCCATTCCATTCCATTCCATTCCATTCCATTCCATAGAATTCCATTCCATTCCATTCCATTGAATTCCATTCCATTCCATTCCATTCCATTCCATTCCATTCCATTGAATTCCATTCCATTCCATAGAATTCCATTCCATTCCATTCCATTCCATTGAATTCCGTTCCTTTCCATTCCATTCCATTCCGTTCCTTTCCGTTCCGTTCCGTTCCGTTCCGTTGCGTTCCGTTCCGTTCTACTCGGGTTGATTCCATTCTATTCCATTCCATTCCATTCCATTCCATTCCATTCCATTCCATTCCATTCCATTCCATTGAATTCCGTTCCATTCCATTCCATTCCCTTCCGTTCCGTCCCGTTCCGTTCCGTTCCGTTCCGTTGCGTGCCGTTCCATTCTACTCAGGTTGATTCCATTGTATTCCATTCCATTCCATTCGATTCCATTCGATTCCAATCGATTCCATTCGATTGCTTTCGATTCCATTCGTTGCCATTCCATTCCATTCCATTGAATTCCATTCCGTTCCATTCCATTCCATTCCATTCCATTGAATTCCATTCCATTCCATTCCATTCCTTTCCATTCCATTGAATTCCATTCCATTCCATTCCATTCCATTCCATTGAATTCCGTTCCATTCCATTCCATTCCATTCCATTCCATTCCATTCCATAGAATTCCATTCCATTCCATTCCATTCCATTCCATTCCATTCCATAGAATTCCATTCCATTCCATTCCATTCCATTCCATTTCATTGAATTCCATTCCATTCCATTCCATTCCATTCCATTCCATTCCATTCCATAGAATTCCATTCCATTCCATTCCATTCCATGGAATTCCGTTCCATTCCATTCCATTCCGTTCCTTTCCATTCCGTTCCGTTCCGTTGCGTTCCGTTCCGTTCCGTTGTGTTCCGTTCCGTTCTACTCGGGTTGATTCCATTCTATTCCATTCCATTCCAATCCATCCCATTCCATTCCATTGAATTCCATTCCATTCCATTCCATTCAATTCCATTCCATTCCATTCCATTCCATGGAATTCCATTCCATTCCATTCCATTCCATTCCATTCCATTCCATTCCATGGAATTCCATTCCATTCCATTCCATTCCATTCCAATCCATTCCATTCCATTCCATTCTGTTCTACTCGTGTACATTCCATTCCATTCCATTCCATTCCATTCCATTCCATTCCATTCCATTCCATTCCGTTCTACTTTGGTACATTCCATTCCATTCCATTCCATTCCATTCCATTCCATTCCGTTCTACTCAGGTTGATTCCATTCTATTCCATTCCATTCCATTCCATTCCATTCCATTCGATTCCATTCCATTCCATTCCATAGAATTCCATTCCATTCCATTCCATTCCATACAATTCCATTCTATTCCATTCCATTCCATTCCATTCCATTCCATTCCATTCCATTCCATTGAATTCCATTCCATTCCATTCCATTCCATTCCATGGAATTCCATTCCGTTCCATTCCATTCCATTGAATTCCATTCCATTCCATTCCATTCCATTCCATTCCATTCCATTCCATCCCATTCCGTTCTACTCGGGTTGATTCCATTCTATTCCATTCCATTCCATTCGATCCCATTTGATTCCATTCGATTCCATTCCATTCCATTCCATTCCATTCCATTCCATGGAATTCCATTCCATTCCATGGAATTCCATTCCATTCCATTCCATTCCATTGCATAGAATTCCATTCCATTCCATTCCATTCCACTGAATTCCGTTCCATTCCATTCCATTCCGTTCCGTTCCGTTCCGTTCCGTTCCGTTCTGTTGCGTTCCGTTCCGTTCCGTTGTGTTCCGTTCCGTTCTACTCGGGTTGATTCCATTCTATTCCATTCCATTCCATTCGATTCCATTCGATTCCATTCGATTCCACTCCATTCCATTCCATAGAATTCCATTCCATTCCATTCCATTCCATTGAATTCCATTCCATTCCAATCCATTCCATTCCATTCCATTCCATTCCATTGCATTCCATTCCATTCCATTCCATTCCATTCCATTCCATTCCATTCCATTCTACTGGTGTCCATTCCATTCCATTCCATTCCATTCCATTCCATTCCATTCCTTTCCATTCCATTGCATTCCATTGCATTCCATTCCATTCCATTCCATTCCATTCCATTCCATTCCACTCCACTCCACTCCACTCCACTCCATTCCACTCCACTCCACTCCGGTACATTCCATTCCATTCCATTCCATTCCATTCCATTCCATTCCATTCCATTCCGTGCTTCTCGGGTACATTCCGTTCCGTTCCATTCCATTCCATTCCGTTCCAGTGCACTCTACTCCACTCCACTCCACTCCACTCCACTCCGGTACATTCCATTCCATTCCATTCCATTCCATTCCATTCCATTCCATTTCCATTCCCATTCCATTTCCATTCCCATTCCATTTCCATTCCCGTTTCTTTTCCATTCCCGTTCCATTTCCATTCCAGTTCCATTACCATTCCCGTTCCATTTCCATTCCCGATCCATTTCCATTCCCGTTCCTTTTCCATTCCCGTTCCATTTCCATTCCCGTTCCGTTACCATTCCCGTTCCATTTCCGTTCCCGTTCCGTTTCCGTTCCCGTTCCATTTCCGTTCTCGTTCCGTTTCCGTTCCCGTTCCATTTCCATTCCCGTTCCATTTCCGTTCCCGTTCCATTTCCATTCCCGTTCCATTTCCATTCCCTTTCCATTTCCATTTCATTCCATTCCGTTCTGCTCGGGTACATTCCATTCCATTCCATTGCATTCCATTCCGTTCTGCTCCTGTCCATTCCATTCCATTCCATTCCGTTCCATTCCGTTCTACTCGGGTAGATTCCATTCCATTCCTTTCCATTCCATTCCATTCCATTCCATTCCATTCCATTCTACTGGTGTCCATTCCATTCCATTCCATTCCATTCCATTCCATTCCATTCCATTGCATTCCATTCCATTCCATTCCATTCCATTCCGTTCCGTTCTACTCGGTTACATTCCATTCAATTCCATTCCATTCCGTTCTACTCGGGTAGATTCCATTCCATTCCATTCCATTCCTTTCCATTCCATTGCATTCCATTGCATTGCATTGCACTCAATTCCATTCCATTCCATTCCATTCCATTCCATTCCATTCCATTCCATTCCATTCCATTCCATTCCGTTCCGTTCAACTCGGTTACATTCCATTCAATTACATTCCATTCCGTTCTACTCGGTTACATTCCATTCCATTCCATTCCATTCCATTCCATTCCAATCCATTCCATTCCATTCCATTCCGTTCTACTTTGGTACATTCCATTCCATTCCATTCCATTCCATTCCATTCCATTCCATTACATTACATTCCATTCCATTCCATTCCGTTCTACTCGGGTTGATTCCATTCTATTCCATTCCATTCCATTCCATTCCATTCCATTCCATTCCATTCCATTCCATGGAATTCCATTCCATTCCATTCCATTCCATTCCATTCCATTCCATTCCATTGAATTCCATTCCATTCCATTCCATTCCATTCCATTCCATTCCATTCCATTCCATTCCATTGAATTCCATTCCATTCCATAGAATTCCATTCCATTCCATTCCATTGAATTCCGTTCCTTTCCATTCCATTCCATTCCGTTCCTTTCCGTTCCGTTCCGTTCCGTTCCGTTGCGTTCCGTTCCGTTCCGTTGCGTTCCGTTCCGTTCTACTCGGGTTGATTCCATTCTATTCCATTCCATTCCATTCCATTCCATTCCATTCCATTCCATTCCATTCCATTGAATTCCGTTCCATTCCATTCCATTCCCTTCCGTTCCGTCCCGTTCCGTTCCGTTCCGTTCCGTTGCGTGCCGTTCCGTTCTACTCAGGTTGATTCCATTCTATTCCATTCCATTCCATTCGATTCCATTCGATTCCAATCGATTCCATTCGATTGCTTTCGATTCCATTCGTTGCAATTCCATTCCATTCCATTGAATTCCATTCCGTTCCATTCCATTCCATTCCATTCCATTGAATTCCATTCCATTCCATTCCATTCCTTTCCATTCCATTGAATTCCATTCCATTCCATTCCATTCCATTCCATTCCATTCCATTCCATTGAATTCCGTTCCATTCCATTCCATTCCATTCCATTCCATTCCATTCCATTCCATAGAATTCCATTCCATTCCATTCCATTCCATTCCATTCCATAGAATTCCATTCCATTCCATTCCATTCCATTCCATTTCATTGAATTCCATTACATTCCATTCCATTCCATTCCATTCCATTCCATTCCATTCCATAGAATTCCATTCCATTCCATTCCATTCCATTGAATTCCGTTCCATTCCAGTCCATTCCGTTCCTTTCCATTCCGTTCCGTTCCGTTGCGTTCCGTTCCGTTCCGTTGTGTTCCGTTCCGTTCTACTCGGGTTGATTCCATTCTATTCCATTCCATTCCAATCCATTCCATTCCATTCCATTGAATTCCATTCCATTCCATTCCATTCCATTCCATTCCATTCCATTCCATTCCATGGAATTCCATTCCATTCCATTCCATTCCATTCCATTCCATTCCATGGAATTCCATTCCATTCCATTCCATTCCATTCCAATCCATTCCATTCCATTCCATTCTGTTCTACTCGGGTACATTCCATTCCATTCCATTCCATTCCATTCCATTCCATTCCATTCCATTCCATTCCGTTCTACTTTGGTACATTCCATTCCATTCCATTCCATTCCATTCCATTCCATTCCATTCCGTTCTACTCAGGTTGATTCCATTCTATTCCATTCCATTCCATTCCATTTGATTCCATTCCATTCCATTCCATTCGATTCCATTCCATTCCATTCCATAGAATTCCATTCCATTCCATTCCATTCCATGCAATTCCATTCCATTCCATTCCATTCCATTCCATTCCATTCCATTCCATTCCATTGAATTCCATTCCATTCCATTCCATTCCATTCCATTGAATTCCATTCCGTTCCATTCCATTCCATTGAATTCCATTCCATTCCATTCCATTCCATTCCTTTCCATCCCATTCCATTCCATTCCATTCCATTCCATTCCATTCCATCCCATTCCATTCCATTCCATTCCATTCCGTTCTACTCGGGTTGATTCCATTCTATTCCATTCCATTCCATTCGATCCCATTTGATTCCATTCGATTCCATTCAATTCCATTCGATTCCATTCCATTCCACTCCATTCCATTCCATTGAATTCCATTCCATTCCATTCCATTCCATTCCATTCCATGGAATTCCATTCCATTCCATGGAATTCCATTCCATTCCATTCCATTCCATTCCATAGAATTCCATTCCATTCCATTCCATTCCACTGAATTCCGTTCCATTCCATTCCATTCCGTTCCGTTCCGTTCCGTTCCGTTCCGTTCTGTTGCGTTCCGTTCCGTTCCGTTGTGTTCCGTTCCGTTCTACTCGGGTTGATTCCATTCTATTCCATTCCATTCCATTCGATTCCATTCGATTAAATTCGATTCCACTCCATTCCATTCCATAGAATTCCATTCCATTCCATTCCATTCCATTGAATTCCATTCCATTCCAATCCATTCCATTCCATTCCATTCCATTCCATTCCATTCCATTCCATTCCATTCCATTCCATTCCATTCTACTGGTGTCCATTCCATTCCATTCCATTCCATTCCATTCTATTCCATTCCTTTCCATTCCATTGCATTCCATTGCATTCCATTCCATTCCATTCCATTCCATTCCATTCCATTCCACTCCACTCCACTCCACTCCACTCCATTCCACTCCACTCCACTCCGGTACATTCCATTCCATTCCATTCCATTCCATTCCATTCCATTCCATTCCGTGCTTCTCGGGTACATTCCGTTCCGTTCCATTCCATTCCATTCCGTTCCAGTGCACTCTACTCCACTCCACTCCACTCCACTCCACTCCGGTACATTCCATTCCATTCCATTCCATTCCATTCCATTCCATTCCATTTCCATTCCCATTCCATTTCCATTCCCGTTTCTTTTCCATTCCCGTTCCATTTCCATTCCAGTTCCATTACCATTCCCGTTCCATTTCCATTCCCGATCCATTTCCATTCCCGTTCCTTTTCCATTCCCGTTCCATTTCCATTCCCGTTCCGTTACCATTCCCGTTCCATTTCCGTTCCCGTTCCGTTTCCGTTCCCGTTCCATTTCCGTTCTCGTTCCGTTTCCGTTCCCGTTCCATTTCCATTCCCGTTCCATTTCCGTTCCCGTTCCATTTCCATTCCCGTTCCATTTCCATTCCCTTTCCATTTCCATTTCATTCCATTCCGTTCTGCTCGGGTACATTCCATTCCATTCCATTGCATTCCATTCCGTTCTGCTCCTGTCCATTCCATTCCATTCCATTCCGTTCCATTCCGTTCTACTCGGGTAGATTCCATTCCATTCCTTTCCATTCCATTCCATTCCATTCCATTCCATTCCATTCTACTGGTGTCCATTCCATTCCATTCCATTCCATTCCATTCCATTCCATTCCATTCCATTCCATTGCATTCCATTCCATTCCATTCCATTCCATTCCGTTCCGTTCTACTCGGTTACATTCCATTCAATTCCATTCCATTCCGTTCTACTCGGGTAGATTCCATTCCATTCCATTCCATTCCTTTCCATTCCATTGCATTCCATTGCATTGCATTGCACTCAATTCCATTCCATTCCATTCCATTCCATTCCATTCCATTCCATTCCATTCCGTTCCGTTCAACTCGGTTACATTCCATTCAATTACATTCCATTCCGTTCTACTCGGTTACATTCCATTCCATTCCATTCCATTCCATTCCATTCCAATCCATTCCATTCCATTCCATTCCGTTCTACTTTGGTACATTCCATTCCATTCCATTCCATTCCATTCCATTCCATTACATTACATTCCATTCCATTCCATTCCGTTCTACTCGGGTTGATTCCATTCTATTCCATTCCATTCCATTCCATTCCATTCCATTCCATTCCATTCCATTCCATGGAATTCCATTCCATTCCATTCCATTCCATTCCATTCCATTCCATTGAATTCCATTCCATTCCATTCCATTCCATTCCATTGAATTCCATTCTGTTCCATTCCATTCCATTGAATTCTATTCCATTCCATTCCATTCCATTCCATTCCATTCCATTCCATTGAATTCCATTCCATTCCATTCCATTCCATTCCATCCCATTCCATTCCATTCCATTCCATTCCGTTCTACTCGGGTTGATTCCATTCTATTCCATTCCATTCCATTCGATCCCATTTGATTCCATTCGATTCCATTCAATTCAATTCGATTCCATTCCATTCCACTCCATTCCATTCCATTGAATTCCATTCCATTCCATTCCATTCCATTCCATTCCATTCCATTCCATTGAATTCCATTCCATTCCATTCCATTCCATTCCATTGAATTCCATTCCATTCCATTCCATTCCATTGAATTCCATTCCATTCCATTCCATTCCATTCCATTCCATTCCATTCCATTCCATTCCATTCCATTCCATTCCATTCTACTGGTGTCCATTCCATTCCATTCCATTCCATTCCATTCCATTCCATTCCATTCCATTCCATTCCACTCCACTCCACTCCACTCCACTCCATTCCACTCCACTCCACTCCGGTACATTCCATTCCATTCCATTCCATTCCATTCCATTCCATTCCATTCCGTGCTTCTCGGGTACATTCCGTTCCGTTCCATTCCATTCCATTCCATTCCATTCCGTTCCAGTGCACTCTACTCCACTCCACTCCACTCCACTCCACTCCGGTACATTCCATTCCATTCCATTCCATTCCATTCCATTCCATTCCATTTCTATTCCCATTCCATTTCCATTCCCGTTCCATTTCCATTCCCGTTCCATTACCATTCCCGTTCCATTTCCGTTCCCGTTCCGTTTCCGTTCCCGTTCCATTTCCATTCCCGTTCCATTTCCGTTCCCGTTCCATTTCCATTCCCGTTCCATTTCCATTCCCTTTCCATTTCCATTTCATTCCATTCCGTTCTGCTCGGGTACATTCCATTCCATTCCATTGCATTCCATTCCGTTCTGCTCCTGTCCATTCCATTCCATTCCATTCCGTTCCATTCCGTTCTACTCGGGTAGATTCCATTCCATTCCTTTCCATTCCATTCCATTCCATTCCATTCCATTCCATTCTACTGGTGTCCATTCCATTCCATTCCATTCCATTCCATTCCATTCCATTCCATTCCATTCCATTGCATTCCATTCCATTCCATTCCATTCCATTCCGTTCCGTTCTACTCGGTTACATTCCATTCAATTCCATTCCATTCCGTTCTACTCGGGTAGATTCCATTCCATTCCATTCCATTCCTTTCCATTCCATTGCATTCCATTGCATTGCATTGCACTCAATTCCATTCCATTCCATTCCATTCCATTCCATTCCATTCCATTCCATTCCATTCCATTCCGTTCCGTTCAACTCGGTTACATTCCATTCAATTACATTCCATTCCGTTCTACTCGGTTACATTCCATTCCATTCCATTCCATTCCATTCCAATCCATTCCATTCCATTCCATTCCGTTCTACTTTGGTACATTCCATTCCATTCCATTCCATTCCATTCCATTGAATTCTATTCCATTCCATTCCATTCCATTCCATTCCATTCCATTCCATTCCATTGAATTCCATTCCATTGCATTCCATTCCATTCCATGGAATTCAATTCCATTCCATTCCATTCCATTGAATTCCATTCCATTCCATTCCATTCCATTCCATTCCATTTCATTGCATTCCATTCCATTGAATTCCATTCCATTCCATTGAATTCCATTCCATTCCATTCCATTCCATTCCATTCCATTCCATCCCATTCCATTCCATTCCATTCCATTCCGTTCTACTCGGGTTGATTCCATTCTATTCCATTCCATTCCATTTCATACCATTCGATTCCATTCGATTCCATTCAATTCCATTCGATTCCATTCCATTCCACTCCGTTCCATTCCATTGAATTCCATTCCATTCCATTCCATTCCATTCCATTCCATTCCATTCCATTGAATTCCATTCCATTCCATTCCATTGAATTCCATTCCATTCCATTCCATTCAATTGAATTCCGTTCCATTCCATTCCATTCCGTTCCGTTCCGTCCCGTTCCGTTCCGTTCCGTTCCGTTCCGTTCCGTTCTACTCGGGTTGATTAAATTCTATTCCATTCCATTCTATTCGATTCCATTCGATTCCAATCGATTCCATTCGATTCCATTCGATTCCATTGAATTCCATTCCATTCCATTCCATTCCATTGAATTCCGTTGCATTATATTCCATTCCGTTCCGCTCCGTCCCGTTCCGTTCCGTTCCGTTCCGTTGCGTGCCGTTCCGTTCTACTCGGGTTGATTCCATTCCATTCCATTCCATTCCATTCCATTCCATTCCATTCCATTCCATTCCATTCCATTCCATTCCACAGAATTCCATTCCATTCCATTCCATTCCATTCCATTCCATTCCATTCCGTTCTACTCGGGTTGATTCCATTCTATTCCATTCCATTCCATTCGATCTCATTCGATTCCATTCGATTCCATTCGATTCCACTCCATTCCATTCCATTGAATTCCATTCCATTCCATTCCATTCCATTCCATTGAATTCCATTCCATTCCATTCCATTCCATTCCATTCCATTCCATTCCATTCCATTGAATTCCATTCCATTCCGTTGAATTCCATTCCATTCCATTCCATTCCATTGAATTCCGTTCCATTCCATTCCATTCCATTCCATTCCATTCCATTCCATAGAATTCCATTCCATTCTATTCCATAGAATTCCGTTCCATTCCATTCCATTCCATTCCATTCCATTCCATTCCATTGAATTCCATTCCATTCCATTCCATTCCATTCGATTGAATTCCATTCTGTTCCATTCCATTCCTTTGAATTCCGTTCCATTCCATTCCATTCCATTCCTTTCCGTTCCGTTCCGTTCCGTTCCGTTCCGTTCTGTTGCGTTCCACTCCGTTCTACTCGGGTTGATTCCATTCTATTCCATTCCATTCCATTCGATTCCATTCGATTCCATTCGATTCCACTCCATTCCATTCCATAGAATTCCATTCCATTCCATTCCATTCCATTGAATTCCATTCCATTCCATTCCATTCCATAGAATTCCATTCCATTCCATTCCATTCCATTGAATTCCATTCCATTCCATTCCATTCCATTCCATTCCATTCCATTCTACTGGTGTCCATTCCATTCCATTCCATTCCATTCCATTCCATTCCATTCCTTTCCATTCCATTGCATTCCATTGCATTCCATTCCATTCCATTCCATTCCATTCCATTCCATTCCACTCCACTCCACTCCACTCCACTCCATTCCACTCCACTCCACTCCGGTACATTCCATTCCATTCCATTCCATTCCATTCCATTCCATTCCATTCCGTGCTTCTCGGGTACATTCCGTTCCGTTCCATTCCATTCCATTCCGTTCCAGTGCACTCTACTCCACTCCACTCCACTCCACTCCACTCCGGTACATTCCATTCCATTCCATTCCATTCCATTCCATTCCATTTCCATTCCCATTCCATTTCCATTCCCGTTCCATTTCCATTCCCGTTTCTTTTCCATTCCCGTTCCATTTCCATTCCAGTTCCATTACCATTCCCGTTCCATTTCCATTCCCGATCCATTTCCATTCCCGTTCCTTTTCCATTCCCGTTCCATTTCCATTCCCGTTCCGTTACCATTCCCGTTCCATTTCCGTTCCCGTTCCGTTTCCGTTCCCGTTCCATTTCCGTTCTCGTTCCGTTTCCGTTCCCGTTCCATTTCCATTCCCGTTCCATTTCCATTTCATTCCATTCCGTTCTGCTCGGGTACATTCCATTCCATTCCATTGCATTCCATTCCGTTCTGCTCCTGTCCATTCCATTCCATTCCATTCCGTTCCATTCCGTTCTACTCGGGTAGATCCCATTCCATTCCATTCCATTCCATAGAATTCCATTCCATTCCATTCCATTCCATTGAATTCCGTTCCATTCCATTCCATTCCGTTCCGTTCCGTTCCGTTCCGTTCCGTTGCGTTCCGTTCCGTTGCGTTGCGTTCCGTTCCGTTCTACTCGGGTTGATTCCATTCTATTCCATTCCATTCCAATCCATTCCATTGAATTCCATTCCATTCCATTCCATTCCATGGAATTCCGTTCCATTCCATTCCATTCCGTTCCGTTCCGTCCCGTTCCGTTCCGTTCCGTTCCGTTGCGTTCCGTTCCGTTCTACTCGGGTTGATTCCATTCTATTCCATTCCATTCCATTCGATTCCATTCGATTCCATTCGATTCCACTCCATTCCATTCCATAGAATTCCATTCCATTCCATTCCATTCCATGGAATTCCATTCCATTCCATTCCATTCCATTGAATTCCATTCCATTCCATTCCATTCCATTGAATTCCATTCCATTCCATTCCATTCCATTCCATTCTACTGGTGTCCATTCCATTCCATTCCATTCCATTCCATTCCATTCCATTCCATTCCATTCCTTTCCATTCCATTGCATTCCATTGCATTCCATTCCATTCCATTCCATTCCATTCCACTCCACTCCACTCCACTCCACTCCATTCCACTCCACTCCACTCCGGTACATTCCATTCCATTCCATTCCATTCCATTCCATTCCATTCCATTCCATTCCATTCCATTCCTTTCAATTGAATTCCATTCCATTGCATTCCATTCCATTCCATTCCATTCCACTCCACTCCACTCCACTCCACTCCATTCCACTCCACTCCACTCCGGTACATTCCATTCCATTCCATTCCATTCCATTCCATTCCATTCCATTCCATTCCGTGCTTCTCAGGTACATTCCGTTCCGTTCCATTCCATTCCATTCCATCCCATTCCATTCCGTTCCAGTGCACTCTACTCCACTCCACTCCACTCCACTCCACTCTGGTACATTCCATTCCATTCCATTCCATTCCATTCCATTCCATTCCGTGCTTCTCAGGTACATTCCGTTCCGTTCCATTCCATTCCATTCCATCCCATTCCATTCCGTTCCAGTGCACTCTACTCCACTCCACTCCACTCCACTCCACTCCGGTACATTCCATTCCATTCCATTCCATTCCATTCCATTCCATTTCCATTCCCATTCCATTTCCATTCCCGTTCCATTTCCATTCCCGTTTCTTTTCCATTCCCGTTCCATTTCCATTCCAGTTCCATTACCATTCCCGTTCCATTTCCATTCCCGATCCATTTCCATTCCCGTTCCATTTCCATTCCCGTTCCATTTCCATTCCCGTTCCGTTACCATTCCCGTTCCATTTCCGTTCCCGTTCCGTTTCCGTTCCCGTTCCATTTCCGTTCTCGTTCCGTTTCCGTTCCCGTTCCATTTCCATTCCCGTTCCATTTCCGTTCCCGTTCCATTTCCATTCCCGTTCCATTTTCATTCCCTTTCCATTTCCATTTCATTCCATTCCGTTCTGCTCGGGTACATTCCATTCCATTCCATTGCATTCCATTCCGTTCTGCTCCTGTCCATTCCATTCCATTCCATTCCGTTCCATTCCGTTCTACTCGGGTAGATTCCATTCCATTCCATTCCATTCCATTCCATTCCATTCTACTGGTGTCCATTCCATTCCATTCCATTCCATTCCATTCCATTCCATTGCATTCCATTCCATTCCATTCCATTCCGTTCCGTTCTACTCGATTACATTCCATTCAATTCCATTCCATTCCGTTCTACTCGGGTAGATTCCATTCCATTCCATTCCATTCCTTTCCATTCCATTGCATTCCATTGCATTGCATTGCACTCAATTCCATTCCATTCCATTCCATTCCATTCCATTCCATTCCATTCCATTCCGTTCCGTTCAACTCGGTTACATTCCATTCAATTACATTCCATTCCGTTCTACTCGGTTACATTCCATTCCATTCCATTCCATTCCATTCCAATCCATTCCATTTCATTCCATTCCGTTCTACTCGTGTACATTCCATTCCATTCCATTCCATTCCATTCCATTCCATTCCATTCCATTCCATTCCATTCCGTTCTACTTTGGTACATTCCATTCCATTCCATTCCATTCCATTCCATTCCATTCCATTCCATTCCATTCCATTCCATTCCGTTCTACTCAGGTTGATTCCATTCTATTCCATTCAATTCCATTTCATTCCATTCCATTCCATTTCATTCCATTCCATTCCATTCCATTCCATTCGATTCCATTCCATTCCATTCCATTGAATTCCTTTCCAATTCATTCCATTCCATGGAATTCCATTCCATTCCATTCCATTCCATGGAATTCCATTCCATTTCATTCCATTCCATGGAATTCCATTCCATTCCATTCCATGGAATTCCATTCCATTCCATTCCATTCCATTCCATTCCATTGAATTCCATTCCGTTCCATTCCATTCCATAGAATTCCATTCCATTCCATTCCATTCCATTCCATTCCATTCCATTCCATTCCATTGAATTCCGTTCCATTCCATTCCATTCCATTCCATTCCATCCCATTCCATTCCATTCCATTCCATTCCGTTCTACTCGGGTTGATTCCATTCTATTCCATTCCATTCCATTCGATCCCATTTGATTCCATTCGATTCCATTCAATTCCATTCGATTCCATTCCATTCCACTCCATTCCATTCCATTGAATTCCATTCAATTCCATTCCATTCCATTCCATTCCATTCCATTCCATTCCATTCCATTCCATTCCATTCCATTCCATTCCATAGAATTCCATTCCATTCCATTCCATTCCATTGAATTCCGTTCCATTCCATTCCATTCCGTTCAGTTCCTTTCCGTTCCGTTCCGTTCCGTTGCGTTCCGTTCCGTTCCGTTGTGTTCCGTTCCGTTCTACTCGGGTTGATTCCATTCTATTCCATTCCATTCCAATCCATTCCATTCCATTCCATCGACTTCCATTCCATTCCATTCCATTCCATTCCATTCCATTCCATTCCATTCCATTGAATTCCATTCCATTCCATTCCATTCCATTCCATTCCATTCCATTCCATTGAATTCCATTCCATTCCATTCCATTCCATGGAATTCCGTTTCATTCCATTCCATTCCGTTCCGTTCCGTCCCGTTCCGTTCCGTTCCGTTCCGTTGCGTTCCGCTCCGTTCTACTCGGGTTGATTCCATTCTATTCCATTCCATTCCATTCCATTCCATTCCATTCCATTCCATTCCATTCCGTTGCAGTGCACTCTACTCCACTCCACTCCACTCCACTCCGGTACATTCCATTCCATTCCATTCCATTCCATTCCATTCCATTCCATTTCCATTCCCATTCCATTTCCATTCCCGTTCCATTTCCATTCCCGTTTCTTTTCCATTCCCGTTCCATTTCCATTCCCGTTCCATTACCATTCCCGTTCCATTTCCATTCCCGATCCATTTCCATTCCCGTTCCTTTTCCATTCCCGTTCCATTTCCATTCCTGTTCCGTTACCATTCCCGTTCCATTTCCGTTCCCGTTCCGTTTCCGTTCCCGTTCCATTTCCGTTCTCGTTCCGTTTCCGTTCCCGTTCCATTTCCATTCCCGTTTCAATTGCGTTCCCGTTCCATTTCCATTCCCGTTCCATTTCCATTCCCTTTCCATTTCCATTTCATTCCTTTCCGTTCTGCTCGGGTACATTCCATTCCATTCCATTGCATTCCATTCCGTTCTGCTCCTGTCCATTCCATTCCATTCCATTCCGTTCCATTC
Source organism: Gorilla gorilla gorilla (assembly GCF_029281585.2). Lineage (NCBI taxonomy): Eukaryota > Metazoa > Chordata > Mammalia > Primates > Hominidae > Gorilla > Gorilla gorilla. Next base: position 9,330,992 of record NC_073240.2, on the reverse strand, counting down.
CGTTCTACTCGGGTAGATTCCATTCCATTCCATTCCATTCCATTCCATTCTACTGGTGTCCATTCCATTCCATTCCATTCCATTCCATTCCATTCCATTCCATTCCATTGCATTCCATTCCATTCCATTCCATTCCATTCCGTTCCGTTCTACTCGGTTACATTCCATTCAATTCCATTCCATTCCGTTCTACTCGGGTAGATTCCATTCCATTCCATTCCATTCCTTTCCATTCCATTGCATTCCATTGCATTGCATTGCACTCAATTCCATTCCATTCCATTCCATTCCATTCCATTCCATTCCATTCCATTCCATTCCGTTCCGTTCAACCCGGTTACATTCCATTCAATTACATTCCATTCCGTTCTACTCGGTTACATTCCATTCCATTCCATTCCATTCCATTCCAATCCCTTCCATTCCATTCCATTCCGTTCTACTCGGGTACATTGCATTCCATTACATTCCATTCCATTCCATTCCATTCCATTCCATTCCATTCCATTCCATTCCATTCCGTTCTACTTTGGTACATTCCATTCCATTCCATTCCATTCCATTCCATTACATTCCATTCCATTCCATTCCGTTCTACTCGGGTTGATTCCATTCTATTCCATTCCATTCCATTCCATTCCATTCCATTCCATTCCATTCCATTCCATTCCATTCCATGGAATTCCATTCCATTCCATTCCATTCCATTGAATTCCATTCCATTCCATTCCATTCCATTCCATTCCATTCCATTGAATTCCATTCCATTGCATTCCATTCCATTCCATGGAATTCAATTCCATTCCATTCCATTCCATTGAATTCCATTCCATTCCATTCCATTCCATTCCATTCCATTTCATTGCATTCCATTCCATTGAATTCCATTCCATTCCATTGAATTCCATTCCATTCCATTCCATTCCATTCCATTCCATTCCATTCCATCCCATTCCATTCCATTCCATTCCATTCCGTTCTACTCGGGTTGATTCCATTCTATTCCATTCCATTCCATTTGATACCATTCGATTCCATTCGATTCCATTCAATTCCATTCGATTCCATTCCATTCCACTCCGTTCCATTCCATTGAATTCCATTCCATTCCATTCCATTCCATTCCATTCCATTCCATTCCATTCCATTGAATTCCATTCCATTCCATTCCATTGAATTCCATTCCATTCCATTCCATTCAATTGAATTCCGTTCCATTCCATTCCATTCCGTTCCGTTCCGTCCCGTTCCGTTCCGTTCCGTTCCGTTCCGTTCCGTTCCGTTCTACTCGGGTTGATTAAATTCTATTCCATTCCATTCTATTCGATTCCATTCGATTCCAATCGATTCCATTCGATTCCATTCGATTCCATTGAATTCCATTCCATTCCATTCCATTCCATTGAATTCCGTTGCATTATATTCCATTCCGTTCCGTTCCGTCCCGTTCCGTTCCGTTCCGTTCCGTTGCGTGCCGTTCCGTTCTACTCGGGTTGATTCCATTCCATTCCATTCCATTCCATTCCATTCCATTCCATTCCATTCCATTCCATTCCATTGAATTCCATTCCATTCCATTCCATTCCATTCCATTCCATTCCGTTCTACTCGGGTTGATTCCATTCTATTCCATTCCATTCCATTCGATCTCATTCGATTCCATTCGATTCCATTCGATTCCACTCCATTCCATTCCATTGAATTCCATTCCATTCTATTCCATTCCATTCCATTGAATTCCATTCCATTCCATTCCATTCCATTCCATTCCATTCCATTCCATTGAATTCCATTCCATTCGGTTGAATTCCATTCCATTCCATTCCATTCCATTGAATTCCGTTCCATTCCATTCCATTCCATTCCATAGAATTCCATTCCATTCTATTCCATAGAATTCCGTTCCATTCCATTCCATTCCCTTCCATTCCATTCCATTCCATTCCATTCCATTCCATTCCATTCCATTGAATTCCATTCCATTCCATTCCATTCCATTCCATTGAATTCCATTCTGTTCCATTCCATTCCTTTGAATTCCGTTGCATTCCATTCCACTCCATTCCTTTCCGTTCCGTTCCGTTCCGTTCCGTTCCGTTGCGTTCCGCTCCGTTCTACTCGGGTTGATTCCATTCTATTCCATTCCATTCCATTCGATCCCATTCGATTCCATTCGATTCCATTCGATTCCATTCGATTCCACTCCATTCCATTCCATAGAATTCCATTCCATTCCATTCCATTTGAATTCCATTCCATTCCATTCCATTCCATTCTATTCCATTCCATTCCATTCCATTCCATTCCATTCCATTCCATTCCATTCCATTCCATTCCATTCTACTCGGGTTTGCATTCTATTCCATTCGATTCCATTCGATTCCATTCGATTCCATTCGATTCCATTCGATTCCATTCGATTCCATTCCATTCCATTCCATTCCATTCCATTCCATTCCATTCCATTGAATTCCATTCCATTCCATTGAATTCCATTCCATTCCATTCCATTCCATTCCATTCCATTCCATTCCATTGAATTCCATTCCATTCCATTCCATTCCATTCCATTCCATTCCATTGAATTCCGTTCCTTTCCATTCCATTCCATTCCGTTCCGTTCCGTTCCGTTCCGTTCCGTTGCGTTCCGTTCCGTTCCGTTGCGTTCCGTTCCGTTCTACTCGGGTTGATTCCATTCTATTCCATTCCATTCCATTCCATTCCATTCCATTCTACTGGTGTCCATTCCATTCCATTCCATTCCATTCCATTCCATTCCATTCCATTGCATTCCATTCCATTCCATTCCATTCCATTCCGTTCCGTTCTACTCGGTTACATTCCATTCAATTCCATTCCATTCCGTTCTACTCGGGTAGATTCCATTCCATTCCATTCCATTCCTTTCCATTCCATTGCATTCCATTGCATTGCATTGCACTCAATTCCATTCCATTCCATTCCATTCCATTCCATTCCATTCCATTCCATTCCATTCCATTCCATTCCGTTCCGTTCAACTCGGTTACATTCCATTCAATTACATTCCATTCCGTTCTACTCGGTTACATTCCATTCCATTCCATTCCATTCCATTCCATTCCAATCCATTCCATTCCATTCCATTCCGTTCTACTTTGGTACATTCCATTCCATTCCATTCCATTCCATTCCATTCCATTCCATTACATTACATTCCATTCCATTCCATTCCGTTCTACTCGGGTTGATTCCATTCTATTCCATTCCATTCCATTCCATTCCATTCCATTCCATTCCATTCCATTCCATGGAATTCCATTCCATTCCATTCCATTCCATTCCATTCCATTCCATTCCATTGAATTCCATTCCATTCCATTCCATTCCATTCCATTCCATTCCATTCCATTCCATTGAATTCCATTCCATTCCATAGAATTCCATTCCATTCCATTCCATTGAATTCCGTTCCTTTCCATTCCATTCCATTCCGTTCCTTTCCGTTCCGTTCCGTTCCGTTCCGTTGCGTTCCGTTCCGTTCCGTTGCGTTCCGTTCCGTTCTACTCGGGTTGATTCCATTCTATTCCATTCCATTCCATTCCATTCCATTCCATTCCATTCCATTCCATTCCATTCCATTGAATTCCGTTCCATTCCATTCCATTCCCTTCCGTTCCGTCCCGTTCCGTTCCGTTCCGTTCCGTTGCGTGCCGTTCCGTTCTACTCAGGTTGATTCCATTCTATTCCATTCCATTCCATTCGATTCCATTCGATTCCAATCGATTCCATTCGATTGCTTTCGATTCCATTCGTTGCCATTCCATTCCATTCCATTGAATTCCATTCCGTTCCATTCCATTCCATTCCATTCCATTGAATTCCATTCCATTCCATTCCATTCCTTTCCATTCCATTGAATTCCATTCCATTCCATTCCATTCCATTCCATTCCATTCCATTCCATTGAATTCCGTTCCATTCCATTCCATTCCATTCCATTCCATTCCATTCCATAGAATTCCATTCCATTCCATTCCATTCCATTCCATTCCATAGAATTCCATTCCATTCCATTCCATTCCATTGAATTCCGTTCCATTCCAGTCCATTCCGTTCCTTTCCATTCCGTTCCGTTCCGTTGCGTTCCGTTCCGTTCCGTTGTGTTCCGTTCCGTTCTACTCGGGTTGATTCCATTCTATTCCATTCCATTCCAATCCATTCCATTCCATTCCATTGAATTCCATTCCATTCCATTCCATTCCATTCCATTCCATTCCATTCCATTCCATGGAATTCCATTCCATTCCATTCCATTCCATTCCATTCCATTCCATGGAATTCCATTCCATTCCATTCCATTCCATTCCAATCCATTCCATTCCATTCCATTCTGTTCTACTCGGGTACATTCCATTCCATTCCATTCCATTCCATTCCATTCCATTCCATTCCATTCCATTCCGTTCTACTTTGGTACATTCCATTCCATTCCATTCCATTCCATTCCATTCCATTCCATTCCGTTCTACTCAGGTTGATTCCATTCTATTCCATTCCATTCCATTCCATTTGATTCCATTCCATTCCATTCCATTCGATTCCATTCCATTCCATTCCATAGAATTCCATTCCATTCCATTCCATTCCATGCAATTCCATTCCATTCCATTCCATTCCATTCCATTCCATTCCATTCCATTCCATTCCATTGAATTCCATTCCATTCCATTCCATTCCATTCCATTGAATTCCATTCCGTTCCATTCCATTCCATTGAATTCCATTCCATTCCATTCCATTCCATTCCTTTCCATCCCATTCCATTCCATTCCATTCCATTCCATTCCATTCCATCCCATTCCATTCCATTCCATTCCATTCCGTTCTACTCGGGTTGATTCCATTCTATTCCATTCCATTCCATTCGATCCCATTTGATTCCATTCGATTCCATTCAATTCCATTCGATTCCATTCCATTCCACTCCATTCCATTCCATTGAATTCCATTCCATTCCATTCCATTCCATTCCATTCCATTCCATGGAATTCCATTCCATTCCATGGAATTCCATTCCATTCCATTCCATTCCATTCCATAGAATTCCATTCCATTCCATTCCATTCCACTGAATTCCGTTCCATTCCATTCCATTCCGTTCCGTTCCGTTCCGTTCCGTTCCGTTCTGTTGCGTTCCGTTCCGTTCCGTTGTGTTCCGTTCCGTTCTACTCGGGTTGATTCCATTCTATTCCATTCCATTCCATTCGATTCCATTCGATTAAATTCGATTCCACTCCATTCCATTCCATAGAATTCCATTCCATTCCATTCCATTCCATTGAATTCCATTCCATTCCAATCCATTCCATTCCATTCCATTCCATTCCATTCCATTCCATTCCATTCCATTCCATTCCATTCCATTCCATTCTACTGGTGTCCATTCCATTCCATTCCATTCCATTCCATTCTATTCCATTCCTTTCCATTCCATTGCATTCCATTGCATTCCATTCCATTCCATTCCATTCCATTCCATTCCATTCCACTCCACTCCACTCCACTCCACTCCATTCCACTCCACTCCACTCCGGTACATTCCATTCCATTCCATTCCATTCCATTCCATTCCATTCCATTCCGTGCTTCTCGGGTACATTCCGTTCCGTTCCATTCCATTCCATTCCGTTCCAGTGCACTCTACTCCACTCCACTCCACTCCACTCCACTCCGGTACATTCCATTCCATTCCATTCCATTCCATTCCATTCCATTCCATTTCCATTCCCATTCCATTTCCATTCCCATTCCATTTCCATTCCCGTTTCTTTTCCATTCCCGTTCCATTTCCATTCCAGTTCCATTACCATTCCCGTTCCATTTCCATTCCCGATCCATTTCCATTCCCGTTCCTTTTCCATTCCCGTTCCATTTCCATTCCCGTTCCGTTACCATTCCCGTTCCATTTCCGTTCCCGTTCCGTTTCCGTTCCCGTTCCATTTCCGTTCTCGTTCCGTTTCCGTTCCCGTTCCATTTCCATTCCCGTTCCATTTCCGTTCCCGTTCCATTTCCATTCCCGTTCCATTTCCATTCCCTTTCCATTTCCATTTCATTCCATTCCGTTCTGCTCGGGTACATTCCATTCCATTCCATTGCATTCCATTCCGTTCTGCTCCTGTCCATTCCATTCCATTCCATTCCGTTCCATTCCGTTCTACTCGGGTAGATTCCATTCCATTCCTTTCCATTCCATTCCATTCCATTCCATTCCATTCCATTCTACTGGTGTCCATTCCATTCCATTCCATTCCATTCCATTCCATTCCATTCCATTGCATTCCATTCCATTCCATTCCATTCCATTCCATTCCGTTCCGTTCTACTCGGTTACATTCCATTCAATTCCATTCCATTCCGTTCTACTCGGGTAGATTCCATTCCATTCCATTCCATTCCTTTCCATTCCATTGCATTCCATTGCATTGCATTGCACTCAATTCCATTCCATTCCATTCCATTCCATTCCATTCCATTCCATTCCATTCCGTTCCGTTCAACTCGGTTACATTCCATTCAATTACATTCCATTCCGTTCTACTCGGTTACATTCCATTCCATTCCATTCCATTCCATTCCATTCCAATCCATTCCATTCCATTCCATTCCGTTCTACTTTGGTACATTCCATTCCATTCCATTCCATTCCATTACATTACATTCCATTCCATTCCATTCCATTCCGTTCTACTCGGGTTGATTCCATTCTATTCCATTCCATTCCATTCCATTCCATTCCATTCCATTCCATTCCATTCCATTCCATGGAATTCCATTCCATTCCATTCCATTCCATTCCATTCCATTCCATTGAATTCCATTCCATTCCATTCCATTCCATTCCATTGAATTCCATTCTGTTCCATTCCATTCCATTGAATTCTATTCCATTCCATTCCATTCCATTCCATTCCATTCCATTCCATTGAATTCCATTCCATTCCATTCCATTCCATTCCATCCCATTCCATTCCATTCCATTCCATTCCGTTCTACTCGGGTTGATTCCATTCTATTCCATTCCATTCCATTCGATCCCATTTGATTCCATTCGATTCCATTCAATTCAATTCGATTCCATTCCATTCCACTCCATTCCATTCCATTGAATTCCATTCCATTCCATTCCATTCCATTCCATTCCATTCCATTCCATTGAATTCCATTCCATTCCATTCCATTCCATTCCATTGAATTCCATTCCATTCCATTCCATTCCATTGAATTCCATTCCATTCCATTCCATTCCATTCCATTCCATTCCATTCCATTCCATTCCATTCCATTCCATTCCATTCTACTGGTGTCCATTCCATTCCATTCCATTCCATTCCATTCCATTCCATTCCATTCCACTCCACTCCACTCCACTCCACTCCATTCCACTCCACTCCACTCCGGTACATTCCATTCCATTCCATTCCATTCCATTCCATTCCATTCCATTCCGTGCTTCTCGGGTACATTCCGTTCCGTTCCATTCCATTCCATTCCATTCCATTCCGTTCCAGTGCACTCTACTCCACTCCACTCCACTCCACTCCACTCCGGTACATTCCATTCCATTCCATTCCATTCCATTCCATTCCATTCCATTTCTATTCCCATTCCATTTCCATTCCCGTTCCATTTCCATTCCCGTTTCTTTTCCATTCCCGTTCCATTTCCATTCCAGTTCCATTACCATTCCCGTTCCATTTCCATTCCCGATCCATTTCCATTCCCGTTCCATTTCCATTCCCGTTCCATTTCCATTCCCGTTCCATTACCATTCCCGTTCCATTTCCGTTCCCGTTCCGTTTCCGTTCCCGTTCCATTTCCATTCCCGTTCCATTTCCGTTCCCGTTCCATTTCCATTCCCGTTCCATTTCCATTCCCTTTCCATTTCCATTTCATTCCATTCCGTTCTGCTCGGGTACATTCCATTCCATTCCATTGCATTCCATTCCGTTCTGCTCCTGTCCATTCCATTCCATTCCATTCCGTTCCATTCCGTTCTACTCGGGTAGATTCCATTCCATTCCTTTCCATTCCATTCCATTCCATTCCATTCCATTCCATTCTACTGGTGTCCATTCCATTCCATTCCATTCCATTCCATTCCATTCCATTCCATTCCATTGCATTCCATTCCATTCCATTCCATTCCATTCCGTTCCGTTCTACTCGGTTACATTCCATTCAATTCCATTCCATTCCGTTCTACTCGGGTAGATTCCATTCCATTCCATTCCATTCCTTTCCATTCCATTGCATTCCATTGCATTGCATTGCACTCAATTCCATTCCATTCCATTCCATTCCATTCCATTCCATTCCATTCCATTCCATTCCGTTCCGTTCAACTCGGTTACATTCCATTCAATTACATTCCATTCCGTTCTACTCGGTTACATTCCATTCCATTCCATTCCATTCCATTCCAATCCATTCCATTCCATTCCATTCCGTTCTACTTTGGTACATTCCATTCCATTCCATTCCATTCCATTCCATTGAATTCTATACAATTCCATTCCATTCCATTCCATTCCATTCCATTCCATTCCATTGAATTCCATTCCATTGCATTCCATTCCATTCCATGGAATTCAATTCCATTCCATTCCATTCCATTGAATTCCATTCCATTCCATTCCATTCCATTCCATTCCATTTCATTGCATTCCATTCCATTGAATTCCATTCCATTCCATTGAATTCCATTCCATTCCATTCCATTCCATTCCATTCCATTCCATTCCATCCCATTCCATTCCATTCCATTCCATTCCGTTCTACTCGGGTTGATTCCATTCTATTCCATTCCATTCCATTTCATACCATTCGATTCCATTCGATTCCATTCAATTCCATTCGATTCCATTCCATTCCACTCCGTTCCATTCCATTGAATTCCATTCCATTCCATTCCATTCCATTCCATTCCATTCCATTCCATTGAATTCCATTCCATTCCATTCCATTGAATTCCATTCCATTCCATTCCATTCAATTGAATTCCGTTCCATTCCATTCCATTCCGTTCCGTTCCGTCCCGTTCCGTTCCGTTCCGTTCCGTTCCGTTCCGTTCTACTCGGGTTGATTAAATTCTATTCCATTCCATTCTATTCGATTCCATTCGATTCCAATCGATTCCATTCGATTCCATTCGATTCCATTGAATTCCATTCCATTCCATTCCATTCCATTGAATTCCGTTGCATTATATTCCATTCCGTTCCGCTCCGTCCCGTTCCGTTCCGTTCCGTTCCGTTGCGTGCCGTTCCGTTCTACTCGGGTTGATTCCATTCCATTCCATTCCATTCCATTCCATTCCATTCCATTCCATTCCATTCCATTCCATTCCATTCCACAGAATTCCATTCCATTCCATTCCATTCCATTCCATTCCATTCCGTTCTACTCGGGTTGATTCCATTCTATTCCATTCCATTCCATTCGATCTCATTCGATTCCATTCGATTCCATTCGATTCCACTCCATTCCATTCCATTGAATTCCATTCCATTCCATTCCATTCCATTCCATTGAATTCCATTCCATTCCATTCCATTCCATTCCATTCCATTCCATTCCATTCCATTGAATTCCATTCCATTCCGTTGAATTCCATTCCATTCCATTCCATTCCATTGAATTCCGTTCCATTCCATTCCATTCCATTCCATTCCATTCCATTCCATAGAATTCCATTCCATTCTATTCCATAGAATTCCGTTCCATTCCATTCCATTCCATTCCATTCCATTCCATTCCATTGAATTCCATTCCATTCCATTCCATTCCATTCGATTGAATTCCATTCTGTTCCATTCCATTCCTTTGAATTCCGTTCCATTCCATTCCATTCCATTCCTTTCCGTTCCGTTCCGTTCCGTTCCGTTCCGTTCTGTTGCGTTCCACTCCGTTCTACTCGGGTTGATTCCATTCTATTCCATTCCATTCCATTCGATTCCATTCGATTCCATTCGATTCCACTCCATTCCATTCCATAGAATTCCATTCCATTCCATTCCATTCCATTGAATTCCATTCCATTCCATTCCATTCCATAGAATTCCATTCCATTCCATTCCATTCCATTGAATTCCATTCCATTCCATTCCATTCCATTCCATTCCATTCCATTCTACTGGTGTCCATTCCATTCCATTCCATTCCATTCCATTCCATTCCATTCCTTTCCATTCCATTGCATTCCATTGCATTCCATTCCATTCCATTCCATTCCATTCCATTCCATTCCATTCCACTCCACTCCACTCCACTCCACTCCATTCCACTCCACTCCACTCCGGTACATTCCATTCCATTCCATTCCATTCCATTCCATTCCATTCCATTCCGTGCTTCTCGGGTACATTCCGTTCCGTTCCATTCCATTCCATTCCGTTCCAGTGCACTCTACTCCACTCCACTCCACTCCACTCCACTCCGGTACATTCCATTCCATTCCATTCCATTCCATTCCATTCCATTTCCATTCCCATTCCATTTCCATTCCCGTTCCATTTCCATTCCCGTTTCTTTTCCATTCCCGTTCCATTTCCATTCCAGTTCCATTACCATTCCCGTTCCATTTCCATTCCCGATCCATTTCCATTCCCGTTCCTTTTCCATTCCCGTTCCATTTCCATTCCCGTTCCGTTACCATTCCCGTTCCATTTCCGTTCCCGTTCCGTTTCCGTTCCCGTTCCATTTCCGTTCTCGTTCCGTTTCCGTTCCCGTTCCATTTCCATTCCCGTTCCATTTCCATTTCATTCCATTCCGTTCTGCTCGGGTACATTCCATTCCATTCCATTGCATTCCATTCCGTTCTGCTCCTGTCCATTCCATTCCATTCCATTCCGTTCCATTCCGTTCTACTCGGGTAGATCCCATTCCATTCCATTCCATTCCATAGAATTCCATTCCATTCCATTCCATTCCATTGAATTCCGTTCCATTCCATTCCATTCCGTTCCGTTCCGTTCCGTTCCGTTCCGTTGCGTTCCGTTCCGTTGCGTTGCGTTCCGTTCCGTTCTACTCGGGTTGATTCCATTCTATTCCATTCCATTCCAATCCATTCCATTGAATTCCATTCCATTCCATTCCATTCCATGGAATTCCGTTCCATTCCATTCCATTCCGTTCCGTTCCGTCCCGTTCCGTTCCGTTCCGTTCCGTTGCGTTCCGTTCCGTTCTACTCGGGTTGATTCCATTCTATTCCATTCCATTCCATTCGATTCCATTCGATTCCATTCGATTCCACTCCATTCCATTCCATAGAATTCCATTCCATTCCATTCCATTCCATGGAATTCCATTCCATTCCATTCCATTCCATTGAATTCCATTCCATTCCATTCCATTCCATTGAATTCCATTCCATTCCATTCCATTCCATTCCATTCCATTCCATTCCATTCCATTCCATTCCATTCCATTCTACTGGTGTCCATTCCATTCCATTCCATTCCATTCCATTCCATTCCATTCCATTCCTTTCCATTCCATTGCATTCCATTGCATTCCATTCCATTCCATTCCATTCCATTCCACTCCACTCCACTCCACTCCACTCCATTCCACTCCACTCCACTCCGGTACATTCCATTCCATTCCATTCCATTCCATTCCATTCCATTCCATTCCATTCCATTCCTTTCAATTGAATTCCATTCCATTGCATTCCATTCCATTCCATTCCATTCCACTCCACTCCACTCCACTCCACTCCATTCCACTCCACTCCACTCCGGTACATTCCATTCCATTCCATTCCATTCCATTCCATTCCATTCCATTCCATTCCGTGCTTCTCAGGTACATTCCGTTCCGTTCCATTCCATTCCATTCCATCCCATTCCATTCCGTTCCAGTGCACTCTACTCCACTCCACTCCACTCCACTCCACTCTGGTACATTCCATTCCATTCCATTCCATTCCATTCCATTCCATTCCGTGCTTCTCAGGTACATTCCGTTCCGTTCCATTCCATTCCATTCCATCCCATTCCATTCCGTTCCAGTGCACTCTACTCCACTCCACTCCACTCCACTCCACTCCGGTACATTCCATTCCATTCCATTCCATTCCATTCCATTCCATTCCATTGAATTCCATTCCATTCCATTCCATTCCATAGAATTCCATTCCATTCCATTCCATTCCATTGAATTCCATTCCATTCCATTCCATTCCATTCCATTCCATTCCATTCTACTGGTGTCCATTCCATTCCATTCCATTCCATTCCATTCCATTCCATTCCTTTCCATTCCATTGCATTCCATTGCATTCCATTCCATTCCATTCCATTCCATTCCATTCCATTCCACTCCACTCCACTCCACTCCACTCCATTCCACTCCACTCCACTCCGGTACATTCCATTCCATTCCATTCCATTCCATTCCATTCCATTCCATTCCGTGCTTCTCGGGTACATTCCGTTCCGTTCCATTCCATTCCATTCCGTTCCAGTGCACTCTACTCCACTCCACTCCACTCCACTCCACTCCGGTACATTCCATTCCATTCCATTCCATTCCATTCCATTCCATTTCCATTCCCATTCCATTTCCATTCCCGTTCCATTTCCATTCCCGTTTCTTTTCCATTCCCGTTCCATTTCCATTCCAGTTCCATTACCATTCCCGTTCCATTTCCATTCCCGATCCATTTCCATTCCCGTTCCTTTTCCATTCCCGTTCCATTTCCATTCCCGTTCCGTTACCATTCCCGTTCCATTTCCGTTCCCGTTCCGTTTCCGTTCCCGTTCCATTTCCGTTCTCGTTCCGTTTCCGTTCCCGTTCCATTTCCATTCCCGTTCCATTTCCATTTCATTCCATTCCGTTCTGCTCGGGTACATTCCATTCCATTCCATTGCATTCCATTCCGTTCTGCTCCTGTCCATTCCATTCCATTCCATTCCGTTCCATTCCGTTCTACTCGGGTAGATCCCATTCCATTCCATTCCATTCCATAGAATTCCATTCCATTCCATTCCATTCCATTGAATTCCGTTCCATTCCATTCCATTCCGTTCCGTTCCGTTCCGTTCCGTTCCGTTGCGTTCCGTTCCGTTGCGTTGCGTTCCGTTCCGTTCTACTCGGGTTGATTCCATTCTATTCCATTCCATTCCAATCCATTCCATTGAATTCCATTCCATTCCATTCCATTCCATGGAATTCCGTTCCATTCCATTCCATTCCGTTCCGTTCCGTCCCGTTCCGTTCCGTTCCGTTCCGTTGCGTTCCGTTCCGTTCTACTCGGGTTGATTCCATTCCATTCCATTCCATTCCATTGAATTCCATTCCATTCCATTCCATTCCATTCCATTCCATTCCATTCCATTCCATTCCATTCCATTCTACTGGTGTCCATTCCATTCCATTCCATTCCATTCCATTCCATTCCATTCCATTCCATTCCTTTCCATTCCATTGCATTCCATTGCATTCCATTCCATTCCATTCCATTCCATTCCACTCCACTCCACTCCACTCCACTCCATTCCACTCCACTCCACTCCGGTACATTCCATTCCATTCCATTCCATTCCATTCCATTCCATTCCATTCCATTCCATTCCTTTCAATTGAATTCCATTCCATTGCATTCCATTCCATTCCATTCCATTCCACTCCACTCCACTCCACTCCACTCCATTCCACTCCACTCCACTCCGGTACATTCCATTCCATTCCATTCCATTCCATTCCATTCCATTCCATTCCATTCCGTGCTTCTCAGGTACATTCCGTTCCGTTCCATTCCATTCCATTCCATCCCATTCCATTCCGTTCCAGTGCACTCTACTCCACTCCACTCCACTCCACTCCACTCTGGTACATTCCATTCCATTCCATTCCATTCCATTCCATTCCATTCCGTGCTTCTCAGGTACATTCCGTTCCGTTCCATTCCATTCCATTCCATCCCATTCCATTCCGTTCCAGTGCACTCTACTCCACTCCACTCCACTCCACTCCACTCCGGTACATTCCATTCCATTCCATTCCATTCCATTCCATTCCATTTCCATTCCCATTCCATTTCCATTCCCGTTCCATTTCCATTCCCGTTTCTTTTCCATTCCCGTTCCATTTCCATTCCAGTTCCATTACCATTCCCGTTCCATTTCCATTCCCGATCCATTTCCATTCCCGTTCCATTTCCATTCCCGTTCCATTTCCATTCCCGTTCCGTTACCATTCCCGTTCCATTTCCGTTCCCGTTCCGTTTCCGTTCCCGTTCCATTTCCGTTCTCGTTCCGTTTCCGTTCCCGTTCCATTTCCATTCCCGTTCCATTTCCGTTCCCGTTCCATTTCCATTCCCGTTCCATTTTCATTCCCTTTCCATTTCCATTTCATTCCATTCCGTTCTGCTCGGGTACATTCCATTCCATTCCATTGCATTCCATTCCGTTCTGCTCCTGTCCATTCCATTCCATTCCATTCCGTTCCATTCCGTTCTACTCGGGTAGATTCCATTCCATTCCATTCCATTCCATTCCATTCCATTCCATTCCATTCTACTGGTGTCCATTCCATTCCATTCCATTCCATTCCATTCCATTCCATTGCATTCCATTCCATTCCATTCCATTCCGTTCCGTTCTACTCGATTACATTCCATTCAATTCCATTCCATTCCGTTCTACTCGGGTAGATTCCATTCCATTCCATTCCATTCCTTTCCATTCCATTGCATTCCATTGCATTGCATTGCACTCAATTCCATTCCATTCCATTCCATTCCATTCCATTCCATTCCATTCCATTCCGTTCCGTTCAACTCGGATACATTCCATTCAATTACATTCCATTCCGTTCTACTCGGTTACATTCCATTCCATTCCATTCCATTCCATTCCAATCCATTCCATTTCATTCCATTCCGTTCTACTCGTGTACATTCCATTCCATTCCATTCCATTCCATTCCATTCCATTCCATTCCATTCCATTCCATTCCATTCCGTTCTACTTTGGTACATTCCATTCCATTCCATTCCATTCCATTCCATTCCATTCCATTCCATTCCATTCCATTCCGTTCTACTCAGGTTGATTCCATTCTATTCCATTCCATTCCATTTCATTCCATTCCATTCCATTCCATTCCATTCGATTCCATTCCATTCCATTCCATTGAATTCCTTTCCAATTCATTCCATTCCATGGAATTCCATTCCATTCCATTCCATTCCATGGAATTCCATTCCATTTCATTCCATTCCATGGAATTCCATTCCATTCCATTCCATGGAATTCCATTCCATTCCATTCCATTCCATTCCATTCCATTGAATTCCATTCCGTTCCATTCCATTCCATAGAATTCCATTCCATTCCATTCCATTCCATTCCATTCCATTCCATTCCATTCCATTGAATTCCGTTCCATTCCATTCCATTCCATTCCATTCCATCCCATTCCATTCCATTCCATTCCATTCCGTTCTACTCGGGTTGATTCCATTCTATTCCATTCCATTCCATTCGATCCCATTTGATTCCATTCGATTCCATTCAATTCCATTCGATTCCATTCCATTCCACTCCATTCCATTCCATTGAATTCCATTCAATTCCATTCCATTCCATTCCATTCCATTCCATTCCATTCCATTCCATTCCATTCCATTCCATAGAATTCCATTCCATTCCATTCCATTCCATTGAATTCCGTTCCATTCCATTCCATTCCGTTCCGTTCCGTTCCGTTCCGTTCCGTTCCGTTGCGTTCCGTTCCGTTCCGTTGTGTTCCGTTCCGTTCTACTCGGGTTGATTCCATTCTATTCCATTCCATTCCAATCCATTCCATTCCATTCCATCGACTTCCATTCCATTCCATTCCATTCCATTCCATTCCATTCCATTCCATTCCATTGAATTCCATTCCATTCCATTCCATTCCATTCCATTCCATTCCATTCCATTGAATTCCATTCCATTCCATTCCATTCCATGGAATTCCGTTTCATTCCATTCCATTCCGTTCCGTTCCGTCCCGTTCCGTTCCGTTCCGTTCCGTTGCGTTCCGCTCCGTTCTACTCGGGTTGATTCCATTCTATTCCATTCCATTCCATTCCATTCCATTCCATTCCATTCCATTCCGTTGCAGTGCACTCTACTCCACTCCACTCCACTCCACTCCGGTACATTCCATTCCATTCCATTCCATTCCATTCCATTCCATTCCATTTCCATTCCCATTCCATTTCCATTCCCGTTCCATTTCCATTCCCGTTTCTTTTCCATTCCCGTTCCATTTCCATTCCCGTTCCATTACCATTCCCGTTCCATTTCCATTCCCGATCCATTTCCATTCCCGTTCCTTTTCCATTCCCGTTCCATTTCCATTCCCGTTCCGTTACCATTCCCGTTCCATTTCCGTTCCCGTTCCGTTTCCGTTCCCGTTCCATTTCCGTTCTCGTTCCGTTTCCGTTCCCGTTCCATTTCCATTCCCGTTTCAATTGCGTTCCCGTTCCATTTCCATTCCCGTTCCATTTCCATTCCCTTTCCATTTCCATTTCATTCCTTTCCGTTCTGCTCGGGTACATTCCATTCCATTCCATTGCATTCCATTCCGTTCTGCTCCTGTCCATTCCATTCCATTCCATTCCGTTCCATTCCGTTCTACTCGGGTAGATTCCATTCCATTCCATTCCATTCCATTCCATTCTACTGGTGTCCATTCCATTCCATTCCATTCCATTCCATTCCATTCCATTCCATTCCATTGCATTCCATTCCATTCCATTCCATTCCATTCCGTTCCGTTCTACTCGGTTACATTCCATTCAATTCCATTCCATTCCGTTCTACTCGGGTAGATTCCATTCCATTCCATTCCATTCCTTTCCATTCCATTGCATTCCATTGCATTGCATTGCACTCAATTCCATTCCATTCCATTCCATTCCATTCCATTCCATTCCATTCCATTCCGTTCCGTTCAACCCGGTTACATTCCATTCAATTACATTCCATTCCGTTCTACTCGGTTACATTCCATTCCATTCCATTCCATTCCATTCCAATCCCTTCCATTCCATTCCATTCCGTTCTACTCGGGTACATTGCATTCCATTACATTCCATTCCATTCCATTCCATTCCATTCCATTCCATTCCATTCCGTTCTACTTTGGTACATTCCATTCCATTCCATTCCATTCCATTCCATTACATTCCATTCCATTCCATTCCGTTCTACTCGGGTTGATTCCATTCTATTCCATTCCATTCCATTCCATTCCATTCCATTCCATTCCATTCCATTCCATTCCATTCCATGGAATTCCATTCCATTCCATTCCATTCCATTGAATTCCATTCCATTCCATTCCATTCCATTCCATTCCATTGAATTCCATTCCATTGCATTCCATTCCATTCCATGGAATTCAATTCCATTCCATTCCATTCCATTGAATTCCATTCCATTCCATTCCATTCCATTCCATTCCATTTCATTGCATTCCATTCCATTGAATTCCATTCCATTCCATTGAATTCCATTCCATTCCATTCCATTCCATTCCATTCCATTCCATTCCATCCCATTCCATTCCATTCCATTCCATTCCGTTCTACTCGGGTTGATTCCATTCTATTCCATTCCATTCCATTTGATACCATTCGATTCCATTCGATTCCATTCAATTCCATTCGATTCCATTCCATTCCACTCCGTTCCATTCCATTGAATTCCATTCCATTCCATTCCATTCCATTCCATTCCATTCCATTCCATTCCATTGAATTCCATTCCATTCCATTCCATTGAATTCCATTCCATTCCATTCCATTCAATTGAATTCCGTTCCATTCCATTCCATTCCGTTCCGTTCCGTCCCGTTCCGTTCCGTTCCGTTCCGTTCCGTTCTACTCGGGTTGATTAAATTCTATTCCATTCCATTCTATTCGATTCCATTCGATTCCAATCGATTCCATTCGATTCCATTCGATTCCATTGAATTCCATTCCATTCCATTCCATTCCATTGAATTCCGTTGCATTATATTCCATTCCGTTCCGTTCCGTCCCGTTCCGTTCCGTTCCGTTCCGTTGCGTGCCGTTCCGTTCTACTCGGGTTGATTCCATTCCATTCTATTCCATTCCATTGAATTCCATTCCATTCCATTCCATTCCATTCCATTGAATTCCATTCCATTCCATTCCATTCCATTCCATTCCATTCCGTTCTACTCGGGTTGATTCCATTCTATTCCATTCCATTCCATTCGATCTCATTCGATTCCATTCGATTCCATTCGATTCCACTCCATTCCATTCCATTGAATTCCATTCCATTCCATTCCATTCCATTCCATTGAATTCCATTCCATTCCATTCCATTCCATTCCATTCCATTCCATTCCATTGAATTCCATTCCATTCCGTTGAATTCCATTCCATTCCATTCCATTCCATTGAATTCCGTTCCATTCCATTCCATTCCATTCCATAGAATTCCATTCCATTCTATTCCATAGAATTCCGTTCCATTCCATTCCATTCCCTTCCATTCCATTCCATTCCATTCCATTCCATTCCATTCCATTCCATTCCATTGAATTCCATTCCATTCCATTCCATTCCATTCCATTGAATTCCATTCTGTTCCATTCCATTCCTTTGAATTCCGTTGCATTCCATTCCATTCCATTCCTTTCCGTTCCGTTCCGTTCCGTTCCGTTCCGTTGCGTTCCGCTCCGTTCTACTCGGGTTGATTCCATTCTATTCCATTCCATTCCATTCGATCCCATTCGATTCCATTCGATTCCATTCGATTCCATTCGATTCCACTCCATTCCATTCCATAGAATTCCATTCCATTCCATTCCATTTGAATTCCATTCCATTCCATTCCATTCCATTCTATTCCATTCCATTCCATTCCATTCCATTCCATTCCATTCCATTCCATTCCATTCCATTCTACTCGGGTTTGCATTCTATTCCATTCGATTCCATTCGATTCCATTCGATTCCATTCGATTCCATTCGATTCCATTCGATTCCATTCCATTCCATTCCATTCCATTCCATTCCATTCCATTCCATTGAATTCCATTCCATTCCATTGAATTCCATTCCATTCCATTCCATTCCATTCCATTCCATTCCATTCCATTGAATTCCATTCCATTCCATTCCATTCCATTCCATTCCATTCCATTCCATTCCATTGAATTCCGTTCCTTTCCATTCCATTCCATTCCGTTCCGTTCCGTTCCGTTCCGTTCCGTTGCGTTCCGTTCCGTTCCGTTGCGTTCCGTTCCGTTCTACTCGGGTTGATTCCATTCTATTCCATTCCATTCCATTCCATTCCATTCCATTCCATTCCATTGAATTCCGTTCCATTCCATTCCATTCCCTTCCGTTCCGTCCCGTTCCGTTCCGTTCCGTTCCGTTGCGTGCCGTTCCGTTCTACTGAGGTTGATTCCATTCTATTCCATTCCATTCCATTCGATTCCATTCGATTCCAATCGATTCAATTCGATTGCATTCGATTCCATTCGTTGCCATTCCGTTCCATTCCATTCCATTCCATTCCATTCCATTCCATTCCATTCCATTCCATTCCATTCCATTCCATTGAATTCCATTCCATTCCATTCCATTGCATTCCATTCCATTCCATTCCATTCCATTCCATAGAATTCCGTTCCATTCCATTCCATTCCATTCCATTCCATTCCATAGAATTCCATTCCATTCCATTCCATTCCATTCCATTGAATTCCATTCCATTCCATTCCATTCCATTCCATTCCATTCCATTGAATTCCATTCCATTCCATAGAATTCCATTCCATTCCATTCCATTCCATTGAATTCCGTTCCTTTCCATTCCATTCCATTCCGTTCCTTTCCGTTCCGTTCCGTTCCGTTCCGTTGCGTTCCGTTCCGTTCCGTTGCTTTCCGTTCCGTTCTACTCGGGTTGATTCCATTCTATTCCATTCCATTCCATTCCATTCCATTCCATTCCATTCCATTCCATTCCATTGAATTCCGTTCCATTCCATTCCATTCCCTTCCGTTCCGTCCCGTTCCGTTCCGTTCCGTTCCGTTGCGTGCCGTTCCATTCTACTCAGGTTGATTCCATTGTATTCCATTCCATTCCATTCGATTCCATTCGATTCCAATCGATTCCATTCGATTGCTTTCGATTCCATTCGTTGCCATTCCATTCCATTCCATTGAATTCCATTCCGTTCCATTCCATTCCATTCCATTCCATTGAATTCCATTCCATTCCATTCCATTCCTTTCCATTCCATTGAATTCCATTCCATTCCATTCCATTCCATTCCATTCCATTGAATTCCGTTCCATTCCATTCCATTCCATTCCATTCCATTCCATTCCATAGAATTCCATTCCATTCCATTCCATTCCATTCCATTCCATAGAATTCCATTCCATTCCATTCCATTCCATTCCATTCCATTCCATTCAATAGAATTCCATTCCATAGAATTCCATTCCATTCCATTCCATTCCATGGAATTCCGTTCCATTCCATTCCATTCCGTTCCTTTCCATTCCGTTCCGTTCCGTTGCGTTCCGTTCCGTTCCGTTGTGTTCCGTTCCGTTCTACTCGGGTTGATTCCATTCTATTCCATTCCATTCCAATCCATCCCATTCCATTCCATTGAATTCCATTCCATTCCATTCCATTCCATTCCATTCCATTCCATTCCATGGAATTCCATTCCATTCCATTCCATTCCATTCCATTCCATTCCATTCCATGGAATTCCATTCCATTCCATTCCATTCCATTCCAATCCATTCCATTCCATTCCATTCTGTTCTACTCGGGTACATTCCATTCCATTCCATTCCATTCCATTCCATTCCATTCCATTCCATTCCATTCCGTTCTACTTTGGTACATTCCATTCCATTCCATTCCATTCCATTCCATTCCATTACATTCCATTCCATTCCATTCCATTCCGTTCTACTCGGGTTGATTCCATTCTATTCCATACTTTCCGTTCCGTTCCATTCCATTCCATTCCATTCCATTCCGTTCCAGTGCACTCTACTCCACTCCACTCCACTCCACTCCGGTACATTCCATTCCATTCCATTCCATTCCATTCCATTCCATTCCATTTCCATTCCCATTCCATTTCCATTCCCGTTCCATTTCCATTCCCGTTTCTTTTCCATTCCCGTTCCATTTCCATTCCAGTTCCATTACCATTCCCGTTCCATTTCCATTCCCGATCCATTTCCATTCCCGTTCCTTTTCCATTCCCGTTCCATTTCCATTCCCGTTCCGTTACCATTCCCGTTCCATTTCCGTTCCCGTTCCGTTTCCGTTCCCGTTCCATTTCCGTTCTCGTTCCGTTTCCGTTCCCGTTCCATTTCCATTCCCGTTCCATTTCCGTTCCCGTTCCATTTCCATTCCCGTTCCATTTCCATTCCCTTTCCATTTCCATTTCATTCCATTCCGTTCTGCTCGGGTACATTCCATTCCATTCAATTGCATTCCATTCCGTTCTGCTCCTGTCCATTCCATTCCATTCCATTCCGTTCCATTCCGTTCTACTCGGGTAGATTCCATTCCATTCCATTCCATTCCATTCCATTCCATTCCATTCCATTCCATTCTACTGGTGTCCATTCCATTCCATTCCATTCCATTCCATTCCATTCCATTCCATTCCATTGCATTCCATTCCATTCCATTCCATTCCATTCCGTTCCGTTCTACTCGGTTACATTCCATTCAATTCCATTCCATTCCGTTCTACTCGGGTAGATTCCATTCCATTCCATTCCATTCCATTCCATTCCATTCCATTGCATTCCATTGCATTGCATTGCACTCAATTCCATTCCATTCCATTCCATTCCATTCCATTCCATTCCATTCCATTCCGTTCCGTTCAACTCGGTTACATTCCATTCAATTACATTCCATTCCGTTCTACTCGGTTACATTCCATTCCATTCCATTCCATTCCATTCCAATCCATTCCATTCCATTCCATTCCGTTCTACTCGGGTACATTCCATTCCATTCCATTCCATTCCATTCCATTCCATTCCATTCCATTCCGTTCTACTTTGGTAAATTCCATTCCAATCCATTCCATTCCATTCCATTCCATTCCATTCCATTCCATTCCATTCCGTTCTACTCGGGTTGATTCCATTCTATTCCATTCCATTCCATTCCATTCCATTCCATTCCATTCCATTCCATTCCATTCCATTCGATTCCATTCCATTCCATTCCATTGAATTCCATTCCATTCCATTCCATTCCATGGAATTCCATTCCATTCCATTCCATTCAATTCCATTCCATTCCATTCCATTCCATTCCATTCCATTCCATTCCACTCCACTCCACTCCACTCCACTCCATTCCACTCCACTCCACTCCGGTACATTCCATTCCATTCCATTCCATTCCATTCCATTTCCATTCCCATTCCATTTCCATTCCCGTTCCATTTCCATTCCCGTTTCTTTTCCATTCCCGTTCCATTTCCATTCCAGTTCCATTACCATTCCCGTTCCATTTCCATTCCCGATCCATTTCCATTCCCGTTCCATTTCCATTCCAGTTCCATTACCATTCCCGTTCCATTTCCATTCCCGATCCATTTCCATTCCCGTTCCATTTCCATTCCCGTTCCATTTCCTTTCCCGTTCCATTACCATTCCCGTTCCATTTCCGTTCCCGTTCCGTTTCCGTTCCCGTTCCATTTCCGTTCTCGTTCCGTTTCCGTTCCCGTTCCGTTTCCATTCCCGTTCCATTTCCGTTCCCGTTCCATTTCCATTCCCGTTCCATTTCCATTCCCTTTCCATTTCCATTTCATTCCATTCCGTTCTGCTCGGGTACATTCCTTTCCATTCCATTGCATTCCATTCCGTTCTGCTCCTGTCCATTCCATTCCATTCCAATCCGTTCCATTCCGTTCTACTCGGGTAGATTCCATTCCATTCCATTCCATTCCATTCCATTCCATTCCATTCCATTCCATTCCATTCTACTGGTGTCCATTCCATTCCATTCCATTCCATTCCATTCCATTCCATTCCATTGCATTCCATTCCATTCCATTCCATTCCGTTCCGTTCTACTCGGTTACATTCCATTCAATTCCATTCCATTCCGTTCTACTCGGGTAGATTTCATTCCATTCCATTCCATTCCTTTCCATTCCATTGCATTCCATTGCATTGCATTGCACTCAATTCCATTCCATTCCATTCCATTCCATTCCATTCCATTCCATTCCATTCCGTTCCGTTCAACTCGGTTACATTCCATTCAATTACATTCCATTCCGTTCTACTCGGTTACATTCCATTCCATTCCATTCCATTCCATTCCAATCCATTCCATTCCATTGAATTCCATTCCATTCCATTCCATTCCATTCCATTCCATTCCATTCCATTCTACTGGTGTCCATTCCATTCCATTCCATTCCATTCCATTCCATTCCATTCCATTCCTTTCCATTCCATTGCATTCCATTGCATTCCATTCCATTCCATTCCATTCCATTCCATTCCATTCCATTCCACTCCACTCCACTCCACTCCACTCCATTCCACTCCACTCCACTCCGGTACATTCCATTCCATTCCATTCCATTCCATTGAATTCCATTCCATTCCATTCCATTCCATTCCATTCCATTCCATTCCATTCCATTCCATTCTACTGGTGTCCATTCCATTCCATTCTATTCCATTCCATTCCATTCCATTCCATTCCATTCCATTCCATTGAATTCCATTCCATTCCATTCCATTCCATTGAATTCCATTCCATTCCTTTCCATTCCATTCCATTCCATTCCATTCCATTCCATTCCATTCTACTGGTGTCCATTCCATTCCATTCTATTCCATTCCATTCCATTCCATTCCATTCCATTCCATTCCTTTCCATTCCATTGCATTCCATTGCATTCCATTCCATTCCATTCCATTCCATTCCATTCCATTCCATTCCATTCCATTCCACTCCACTCCACTCCACTCCACTCCATTCCACTCCACTCCACTCCGGTACATTCCATTCCATTCCATTCCATTCCATTCCATTCCACTGAATTCCGTTCCATTCCATTCCATTCCGTTCCGTTCCGTTCCGTTCCGTTCCGTTGCGTTCCGTTCCGTTCCGTTGTGTTCCGTTCCGTTCTACTCGGGTTGATTCCATTCTATTCCATTCCATTCCAATCCATTCCGTTCCATTCCATTGAATTCCATTCCATTCCATTCCATTCCATTCCATTCCATTCCATTCTACTGGTGTCCATTCCATTCCATTCTATTCCATTCCATTCCATTCCATTCCATTCCATTCCATTCCATTCCATTCCATTCCATTCCATTCCTTTCCATTCCATTGCATTCCATTGCATTCCATTCCATTCCATTCCATTTCATTCCATTCCACTCCACTCCACTCCACTCCACTCCATTCCACTCCACTCCACTCCGGTACATTCCATTCCATTCCATTCCATTCCATTCCATTCCATTCCGTGCTTCTCGGGTACATTCCGTTCCGTTCCATTCCATTCCATTCCATTCCATTCCGTTCCAGTGCACTCTACTCCACTCCACTCCACTCCACTCCACTCCGGTACATTCCATTCCATTCCATTCCATTCCATTCCATTCCATTTCCATTCCCATTCCATTTCCATTCCCGTTCCATTTCCATTCCCGTTTCTTTTCCATTCCCGTTCCATTTCCATTCCAGTTCCATTACCATTCCCGTTCCATTTCCATTCCCCATCCATTTCCATTCCCGTTCCTTTTCCATTCCCGTTCCATTTCCATTCCCGTTCCGTTACCATTCCCGTTCCATTTCCGTTCCCGTTCCGTTTCCGTTCCCGTTCCATTTCCGTTCTCGTTCTGTTTCCGTTCCCGTTCCATTTCCATTCCCGTTCCATTTCCGTTCCCGTTCCATTTCCATTCCCGTTCCATTTCCATTCCTTTTCCATTTCCATTTCATTCCATTCCGTTCTGCTCGGGTACATTCCATTCCATTCAATTGCATTCCATTCCGTTCTGCTCCTGTCCATTCCATTCCATTCCATTCCGTTCCATTCCGTTCTACTCGGGTAGATTCCATTCCATTCCATTCCATTCCATTCCATTCCATTCCATTCCATTCCATTCTACTGGTGTCCATTCCATTCCATTCCATTCCATTCCATTCCATTCCATTCCATTCCATTCCATTGCATTCCATTCCATTCCATTCCATTCCATTCCGTTCCGTTCTACTCGGTTACATTCCATTCAATTCCATTCCATTCCGTTCTACTCGGGTAGATTCCATTCCATTCCATTCCATTCCATTCCATTCCATTGCATTCCATTGCATTGCATTGCACTCAATTCCATTCCATTCCATTCCATTCCATTCCATTCCATTCCATTCCATTCCGTTCCGTTCAACTCGGTTACATTCCATTCAATTACATTCCATTCCGTTCTACTCGGTTACATTCCATTCCATTCCATTCCATTCCATTCCAATCCATTCCATTCCATTCCATTCCGTTCTACTCGGGTACATTCCATTCCATTCCATTCCATTCCATTCCATTCCATTCCATTCCATTCCGTTCTACTTTGGTAAATTCCATTCCAATCCATTCCATTCCATTCCATTCCATTCCATTCCATTCCATTCCATTCCATTCCGTTCTACTCGGGTTGATTCCATTCTATTCCATTCCATTCCATTCCATTCCATTCCATTCCATTCCATTCCATTCCATTCGATTCCATTCCATTCCATTCCATTGAATTCCATTCCATTCCATTCCATTCCATGGAATTCCATTCCATTCCATTCCATTCAATTCCATTCCATTCCATTCCTTTCCATTCCATTGCATTCCATTGCATTCCATTCCATTCCATTCCATTCCATTCCATTCCATTCCATTCCATTCCATTCCGTTCCAGTGCACTCTACTCCACTCCACTCCACTCCACTCCACTCTGCTACATTCCATTCCATTCCATTCCATTTCCATTCCCATTCCATTTCCATTCCCGTTCCATTTCCATTCCCGTTTCTTTTCCATTCCCGTTCCATTTCCATTCCAGTTCCATTACCATTCCCGTTCCATTTCCATTCCCGATCCATTTCCATTCCCGTTCCATTTCCATTCCAGTTCCATTACCATTCCCGTTCCATTTCCATTCCCGATCCATTTCCATTCCCGTTCCATTTCCATTCCCGTTCCATTTCCTTTCCCGTTCCATTACCATTCCCGTTCCATTTCCGTTCCCGTTCCGTTTCCCTTCCCGTTCCATTTCCGTTCTCGTTCCGTTTCCGTTCCCGTTCCATTTCCATTCCCGTTCCATTTCCGTTCCCGTTCCATTTCCATTCCCGTTCCATTTCCATTCCCTTTCCATTTCCATTTCATTCCATTCCGTTCTGCTCGGGTACATTCCTTTCCATTCCATTGCATTCCATTCCGTTCTGCTCCTGTCCATTCCATTCCATTCCAATCCGTTCCATTCCGTTCTACTCGGGTAGATTCCATTCCATTCCATTCCATTCCATTCCATTCCATTCCATTCCATTCTACTGGTGTCCATTCCATTCCATTCCATTCCATTCCATTCCATTCCATTCCATTCCATTGCATTCCATTCCATTCCATTCCATTCCGTTCCGTTCTACTCGGTTACATTCCATTCAATTCCATTCCATTCCGTTCTACTAGGGTAGATTTCATTCCATTCCATTCCATTCCTTTCCATTCCATTGCATTCCATTTCATTGCATTGCACTCAATTCCATTCCATTCCATTCCATTCCATTCCATTCCATTCCATTCCATTCCGTTCCGTTCAACTCGGTTACATTCCATTCAATTACATTCCATTCCGTTCTACTCGGTTACATTCCATTCCATTCCATTCCATTCCATTCCAATCCATTCCATTCCATTGAATTCCATTCCATTCCATTCCATTCCATTCCATTCCATTCCATTCCATTCTACTGGTGTCCATTCCATTCCATTCCATTCCATTCCATTCCATTCCATTCCTTTCCATTCCATTGCATTCCATTGCATTCCATTCCATTCCATTCCATTCCATTCCATTCCATTCCATTCCACTCCACTCCACTCCACTCCACTCCATTCCACTCCACTCCACTCCGGTACATTCCATTCCATTCCATTCCATTCCATTGAATTCCATTCCATTCCATTCCATTCCATTCCATTCCATTCCATTCCATTCCATTCTACTGGTGTCCATTCCATTCCATTCTATTCCATTCCATTCCATTCCATTCCATTCCACTCCATTCCATTCCATTCCATTGAATTCCATTCCAATCCATTCCATTCCATTGAATTCCATTCCATTCCATTCCATTCCATTCCATTCCATTCCATTCCATTCTACTGGTGTCCATTCCATTCCATTCCATTCCATTCCATTCCATTCCATTCCTTTCCATTCCATTGCATTCCATTGCATTCCATTCCATTCCATTCCATTCCATTCCATTCCATTCCATTCCACTCCACTCCACTCCACTCCACTCCATTCCACTCCACTCCACTCCGGTACATTCCATTCCATTCCATTCCATTCCATTGAATTCCATTCCATTCCATTCCATTCCATTCCATTCTACTGGTGTCCATTCCATTCCATTCTATTCCATTCCATTCCATTCCATTCCATTCCATTCCATTCCATTCCATTCCATTGAATTCCATTCCATTCCATTCCATTCCATTGAATTCCATTCCATTCCTTTCCATTCCATTCCATTCCATTCCATTCCATTCCATTCCATTCTACTGGTGTCCATTCCATTCCATTCTATTCCATTCCATTCCATTCCATTCCATTCCATTCCTTTCCATTCCATTGCATTCCATTGCATTCCATTCCATTCCATTCCATTCCATTCCATTCCATTCCATTCCATTCCACTCCACTCCACTCCACTCCACTCCATTCCACTCCACTCCACTCCGGTACATTCCATTCCATTCCATTCCATTCCATTCCATTCCATTCCGTGCTTCTCGGGTACATTCCGTTCCGTTCCATTCCATTCCATTCCATTCCATTCCGTTCCAGTGCACTCTACTCCACTCCACTCCACTCCACTCCACTCCGGTACATTCCATTCCATTCCATTCCATTCCATTTCCATTCCCATTCCATTTCCATTCCCGTTCCATTTCCATTCCCGTTTCTTTTCCATTCCCGTTCCATTTCCATTCCAGTTCCATTACCATTCCCGTTCCATTTCCATTCCCGATCCATTTCCATTCCCGTTCCTTTTCCATTCCCGTTCCATTTCCATTCCCGTTCCGTTACCATTCCCGTTCCATTTCCGTTCCCGTTCCGTTTCCGTTCCCGTTCCATTTCCGTTCTCGTTCCTTTTCCGTTCCCGTTCCATTTCCCTTCCCGTTCCATTTCCCTTCCCGTTCCATTTCCGTTCCCGTTCCGTTTCCGTTCCCGTTCCATTTCCGTTCTCGTTCCGTTTCCGTTCCCGTTCCATTTCCATTCCCGTTCCATTTCCGTTCCCGTTCCATTTCCATTCCCGTTCCATTTCCATTCCCTTTCCATTTCCATTTCATTCCATTCCGTTCTGCTCGGGTACATTCCATTCCATTCCATTGCATTCCATTCCGTTCTGCTCCTGTCCATTCCATTCCATTCCAATCCGTTCCATTCCGTTCTACTCGGGTAGATTCCATTCCATTCCATTCCATTCCATTCCATTCCATTCCATTCCATTCCATTCTACTGGTGTCCATTCCATTCCATTCCATTCCATTCCATTCCATTCCATTCCATTCCATTCCATTGCATTCCATTCCATTCCATTCCATTCCGTTCCGTTCTACTCGGTTACATTCCATTCAATTCCATTCCATTCCGTTCTACACGGGTAGATTCCATTCCATTCCATTCCATTCCTTTCCATTCCATTGCATTCCATTGCATTGCATTGCACTCAATTCCATTCCATTCCATTCCATTCCATTCCATTCCATTCCATTCCATTCCGTTCCGTTCAACTCAGTTACATTCCATTCAATTACATTCCATTCCGTTCTACTCGGTTACATTCCATTCCATTCCATTCCATTCCAATCCATTCCATTCCATTCCATTCCGTTCTACTCGGGTACATTCCGTTCCATTCCATTCCATTCCATTCCATTCCTTTCCGTTCTACTTTGGTACATTCCATTCCATTCCATTCCATTCCATTCCATTCCATTCCATTCCATTCCATTCCATTCCGTTCTACTCAGGTTGATTCCATTCTATTCCATTCCATTCCATTCCATTCCATTCCATTCCATTCGATTCCATTCCATTCCATTCCATTGAATTCCATTCCATTCCATTCCATTCCATGGAATTCCATTCCATTCCATGGAATTCCATTCCATTCCATGGAATTCCATTCCATTCCATTGAATTCCATCCCATTCCATTCCATTCCATTCCATTCCATTCCATCCCATTCCATTCCATTCCATTCCATTCCGTTCTACTCGGGTTGATTCCATTCTATTCCATTCCATTCCATTCGATCCCATTTGATTCCATTCGATTCCATTCAATTCCATTCGATTCCATTCCATTCCACTCCATTCCATTCCATTGAATTCCATTCCATTCCATTCCATTCCATACCATTCCATTCCATTCCATGGAATTCCATTCCATTCCATTCCATTCCATTCCATAGAATTCCATTCCATTCCATTCCATTCCACTGAATTCCGTTCCATTCCATTCCATTCCGTTCCGTTCCGTTCCTTTCCGTTCCGTTGCGTTCCGTTCCGTTCCGTTGTGTTCCGTTCCGTTCTACTCGGGTTGATTCCATTCTATTCCATTCCATTCCAATCCATTCCGTTCCATTCCATAGAATTCCATTCCATTCCATTCCATTCCATTCCATTCCATTCCATTCCGTTCCATTCCATTCCATTGAATTCCATTCCATTCCATTCCATTCCATTCCATCCCATTCCATTCCATTCCATCCCATTCCATTCCATTCCATTCCATTCCGTTCTACTCGGGTTGATTCCATTCTATTCCATTCCATTCCATTCGATCCCATTTGATTCCATTCGATTCCATTCAATTCCATTCGATTCCATTCCATTCCACTCCATTCCATTCCATTGAATTCCATTCCATTCCATTCCATTCCATTCCATTGAATTCCATTCCATTCCATTCCATTCCATTCCATTGAATTCCATTCCATTCCATTCCATTCAATTGAATTCCGTTACATTCCATTCCATTCCGTTCCGTTCCGTCCCGTTCCGTTCCGTTCCATTCCGTTCCATTCCGTTGCGTGCCGTTCCGTTCCGTTCTACTCGGGTTGATTCCATTCTATTCCATTCCATTCCATTCCATTCCATTCCATTCCATTCCATTCCATAGAATTCCATTCCATTCCATTCCATTCCATTCCATTCCATTGAATTCCATTCCATTCCATTCCATAGAATTCCGTTCCATTCCATTCCATTCCATTCCATTCCATTCCATTCCGTTCCATTCCATTGAATTCCATTCCATTCCATTCCATTCCATTCCATTGAATTCCATTCCGTTCCATTCCATTCCATTGAATTCCGTTCCATTCCATTCCATTCCATTCCATTCCGTTCCGTTCCGTTCCGTTCCGTTCCGTTCCGTTGCGTTCCGCTCCGTTCTTCTCGGGTTGATTCCATTCTGTTCCATTCCATTCCATTCGATCCCATTCGATTCCATTCGATTCCATTCGTTTCCATTCGATTCCACTCCATTCCATTCCATAGATTTCCATTCCATTCCATTCCATTCCATTCCATTCCATGGAATTCCATTCCATTCCATTCCATTCCATTCCATTCCATTCCATAGAATTCCATTCCATTCCATTCCATTCCATTGAATTCCGTTCCATTCCATTCCATTCCGTTCCGTTCCGTTCCGTTCCGTTGCGTTCCGTTCCGTTCCGTTCCGTTCCGTTCCGTTCTACTCGGGTTGATTCCATTCTATTCCATTCCATTCCAATCCATTCCTTTCCATTCCATCGAATTCCATTCCATTCCATTCCATTCCATTCCATTCCAAAGAATTCCATTCCATTCCATTCCATTCCATTCCATTCCATTCCATTCCATTGAATTCCATTCCATTCCATTCCATTCCATAGAATTCCATTCCATTCCATTCCATTCCATTGAATTCCATTCCATTCCATTCCATTCCATTCCATTCCATTCCATTCCATTCCATTCCATTCTACTGGTGTCCATTCCATTCCATTCCATTCCATTCCATTCCATTCCATTCCATTCCTTTCCATTCCATTGCATTCCATTGCATTCCATTCCATTCCATTCCATTCCATTCCATTCCATTCCACTCCACTCCACTCCACTCCACTCCATTCCACTCCACTCCACTCCGGTACATTCCATTCCATTCCATTCCTTTCCATTCCATTCCATTCCGTGCTTCTCGGGTACATTCCGTTCCGTTCCATTCCATTCCATTCCGTTCCAGTGCACTCTACTCCACTCCACTCCACTCCACTCCACTCCGGTACATTCCATTCCATTCCATTCCATTCCATTCCATTCCATTTCCATTCCCATTCCATTTCCATTCCCGTTCCATTTCCATTCCTGTTTCTTTTCCATTCCCGTTCCATTTCCATTCCAGTTCCATTACCATTCCAGTTCCATTTCCATTCCCGATCCATTTCCATTCCCGTTCCTTTTCCATTCCCGTTCCATTTCCATTCCCGTTCCGTTACCATTCCCGTTCCATTTCCGTTCCCGTTCCGTTTCCGTTCCCGTTCCATTTCCGTTCTCGTTCCGTTTCCGTTCCCGTTCCATTTCCATTCCCGTTCCATTTCCGTTCCCGTTCCACTTCCATTCCCGTTCCATTTCCATTCCCTTTCCATTTCCATTTCATTCCATTCCGTTCTGCTCGGGTACATTCCATTCCATTCCATTGCATTCCATTCCGTTCTGCTCCTGTCCATTCCATTCCATTCCATTCCGTTCCATTCTGTTCTACTCGGGTAGATTCCATTCCATTCCATTCCATTCCATTCCATTCCATTCCATGGAATTCCATTCCATTCCATTCCATTCCATTCCATAGAATTCCATTCCATTCCATTCCATTCCATTGAATTCCGTTCCATTCCATTCCATTCCGTTCCGTTCCGTTCCGTTCCGTTCCGTTGCGTTCCGTTCCGTTCCGTTGTGTTCCGTTCCGTTCTACTCGGGTTGATTCCATTCTATTCCATTCCATTCCAATCCATTCCATTCCATTCCATTGAATTCCATTCCATTCCATTCCATTCCATTCCATTCCATTCCATTCCATTCCATTCCATTGAATTCCATTCCATTGCATTCCATTCAATTCCATTCCATTGAATTCCATTCCATTCCATTCCATTCCATGGAATTCCGTTCCATTCCATTCCATTCCGTTCCGTTCCGTCCCGTTCCGTTCCGCTCCGTTCCGTTGCGTTCCGTTCCGTTCTACTCGGGTTGATTCCATTCTATTCCATTCCATTCCATTCGATTCCATTCGATTCCATTCAATTCCACTCCATTCCATTCCATAGAATTCCATTCCATTCCATTCCATTCCATTCCATTCCATTCCATTCCATTCCATTCCATGGAATTCCATTCCATTCCATTCCATTCCATTCCATGGAATTCCATTCCATTCCATTCCATTCCATTCCATTCCATTCCATTCCATTCCATTCCATTCCATTCCATTCCATTCCATTCCATTCTACTGGTGTCCATTCCATTCCATTCCATTCCATTCCTTTCCATTCCATTCCATTCCATTCCTTTCCATTCCATTTCATTCCATTGCATTCCATTCCATTCCATTCCATTCCATTCCACTCCACTCCACTCCACTCCACTCCATTCCACTCCACTCCACTCCGGTACATTCCATTCCATTCCATTCCATTCCATTCCATTCCATTCCATTCCATTCCGTTCCAGTGCACTCTACTCCACTCCACTCCACTCCACTCCACTCCGGTACATTCCATTCCATTCCATTCCCTTCCATTCCATTCCATTTCCATTCCCATTCCATTTCCATTCCCGTTCCATTTCCATTCCCGTTTCTTTTCCATTCCCGTTCCATTTCCATTCCGGTTCCATTACCATTCCCGTTCCATTTCCATTCCCGATCCATTTCCATTCCCGTTCCATTTCCATTCCCGTTCCATTTCCATTCCCGTTCCGTTACCATTCCCGTTCCATTTCCGTTCCCGTTCCGTTTCCGTTCCCGTTCCATTTCCGTTCTCGTTCCGTTTCCGTTCCCGTTCCATTTCCATTCCCGTTCCATTTCCGTTCCCGTTCCATTTCCATTCCCGTTCCATTTCCATTCCCTTTCCATTTCCATTTCATTCCATTCCGTTCTGCTCGGGTACATTCCATTCCATTCCATTGCATTCCATTCCGTTCTGCTCCTGTCCATTCCATTCCATTCCATTCCGTTCCATTCCGTTCTACTCGGGTAGATTCCATTCCATTCCATTCCATTCCATTCCATTCCATTCCATTCCATTCCATTCTACTGGTGTCCATTCCATTCCATTCCATTCCATTCCATTCCATTCCATTCCATTCCATTCCGTTCCGTTCTACTCGGTTACATTCCATTCAATTCCATTCCATTCCGTTCTACTCGGGTAGATTCCATTCCATTCCATTCCATTCCTTTCCATTCCATTGCATTCCATTGCATTGCATTGCACTCAATTCCATTCCATTCCATTCCATTCCATTCCATTCCATTCCATTCCATTCCGTTCCGTTCAACTCGGTTACATTCCATTCAATTACATTCCATTCCGTTCTACTCGGTTACATTCCATTCCATTCCATTCCATTCCATTCCAATCCATTCCATTCCATTCCATTCCGTTCTACTCGTGTACATTCCATTCCATTCCATTCCATTCCATTCCATTCCATTCCATTCCATTCCGTTCTACTTTGGTACATTCCATTCCATTCCATTCCATTCCATTCCATTCCATTCCATTCCATTCCATTCCGTTCTACTCAGGTTGATTCCATTCTATTCCATTCCATTCCATTCCATTCCATTCCATTCCATTCCATTCCATTCCATTCGATTCCATTCCATTCCATTCCATTGAATTCCATTCCATTCCATTCCATTCCATGGAATTCCATTCCATTCCATTCCATTCCATTCCATTCCATTCCATTCCATTCCATGGAATTCCATTCCATTCCATTCCATTCCATTCCATTCCATTCCATTCCATTCCATTCCATTGAATTCCATTCCATTCCATCCGATTCCATTCCATTCCATTCCATTCCGTTCTACTCGGGTTGATTCCATTCTATTCCATTCCATTGCATTCGATCCCATTTGATTCCATTCAATTCCATTCAATTCCATTCGATTCCATTCCATTCCACTCCATTCCATTCCATTGAATTCCATTCCATTCCATTCCATTCCATTCCATTCCATTCCATGGAATTCCATTCCATTCCATTCCATTCCATTCCATAGAATTCCATTCCATTCCATTCCATTCCATTGAATTCCGTTCCATTCCATTCCAATCCGTTCCGTTCCGTTCCGTTCCGTTCCGTTCCGTTCCGTTGCGTTCCGTTCCGTTCCGTTGTGTTCCGTTCCGTTCTACTCGGGTTGATTCCATTCTATTCCATTCCATTCCAATCCATTCCATTCCAATCCATTCCATTCCATTCCATTGAATTCCATTCCATTCCATTCCATTCCATTACATTGAATTCCATTCCATTCCATTCCATTCCATTCCATTCCATTCCATTCCATTGAATTCCATTCCATTCCATTCCATTCCATGGAATTCCGTTCCATTCCATTCCATTCCGTTCCTTTCCGTCCCGTTCCGTTCCGTTCCGTTCCGTTGCGTTCCGCTCCGTTCTACTCGGGTTGATTCCATTCTATTCCATTCCATTCCATTCGATTCCATTCGATTCCATTCGATTCCACTCCATTCCATTCCACAGAATTCCATTCCATTCCATTCCATTCCATTGAATTCCATTCCATTCCATTGAATTCCATTGAATTCCATTCCATTCCATTCCATTCCATTGAATTCCATTCCATTCCATTCCATTCCATTCCATTCCATTCCATTCCATTCCATTGAATTCTATTCCATTCCATTCCATTCCATTCCATTCCGTTCTACTCGGGTTGATTCCATTCTATTCCATTCCATTCCATTCGATCCCATTCGATTCCATTCGATTCCATTCGATTCCACTCCATTCCATTCCATTGAATTCCATTCCATTCCATTCCATTCCATTCCATTCCATTCCATTCCATTCCATTGAATTCCATTCCATTCCATTCCATTCCATTGAATTCCATTCCATTCCATTCCATTCCATTCCATTCCATTCCATTGAATTCCATTCCATTCCATTGAATTCCATTCCATTCCATTCCATTGAATTCCGTTCCATTCCATTCCATTCCGTTCCGTTCCGTTCCGTTCCGTTCCGTTCCGTTGCGTTCCATTCCGTTCTACTCGGGTTGATTCCATTCTATTCCAATCCATTCCATTCCATTCCATTCCATTCCATTCCATTCCATTCCATAGAATTCCATTCCATTCCATTCCATTCCATTCCATTCCATTGAATTCCATTCCATTCCATTCCATAGAATTCCGTTCCATTCCATTCCATTCCATTCCATTCCATTCCATTCCATTGAATTCCATTCCATTCCATTCCATTCCATTCCATTGAATTCCATTCCGTTCCATTCCATTCCATTGAATTCCGTTCCATTCCATTCCATTCCATTCCATTCCGTTCCGTTCCGTTCCGTTCCGTTCCGTTCCGTTGCGTTCCGCTCCGTTCTACTCGGGTTGATTCCATTCTATTCCATTCCATTCCATTCGATCCCATTCGATTCCATTCGATTCCATTCGTTTCCATTCGATTCCACTCCATTCCATTCCATAGATTTCCATTCCATTCCATTCCATTCCATTCCATGGAATTCCATTCCATTCCATTCCATTCCATTCCATAGAATTCCATTCCATTCCATTCCATTCCATTGAATTCCGTTCCATTCCATTCCATTCCGTTCCGTTCCGTTCCGTTCCGTTGCGTTCCGTTCCGTTCCGTTCCGTTCCGTTCCGTTCTACTCGGGTTGATTCCATTCTATTCCATTCCATTCCAATCCATTCCTTTCCATTCCATCGAATTCCATTCCATTCCATTCCATTCCATTCCATTCCATTCCATTCCATTCCATAGAATTCCATTCCATTCCATTCCATTCCATTCCATTCCATTCCATTCCATTCCATTCCATTCCATTGAATTCCATTCCATTCCATTCCATTCCATAGAATTCCATTCCATTCCATTCCATTCCATTCCATTCCATTCCATTCCATTCCATTCCATTCCATTCCATTCCATTCCATTCCATTCTACTGGTGTCCATTCCATTCCATTCCATTCCATTCCATTCCATTCCATTCCTTTCCATTCCATTGCATTGCATTCCATTCCATTCCATTCCATTCCATTCCATTCCATTCCATTCCACTCCACTCCACTCCACTCCACACCATTCCACTCCACTCCACTCCGGTACATTCCATTCCATTCCATTCCTTTCCATTCCATTCCATTCCGTGCTTCTCGGGTACATTCCGTTCCGTTCCATTCCATTCCATTCCGTTCCAGTGCACTCTACTCCACTCCACTCCACTCCACTCCACTCCGGTACATTCCATTCCATTCCATTCCATTCCATTCCATTCCATTTCCATTCCCATTCCATTTCCATTCCCGTTCCATTTCCATTCCTGTTTCTTTTCCATTCCCGTTCCATTTCCATTCCAGTTCCATTACCATTCCAGTTCCATTTCCATTCCCGATCCATTTCCATTCCCGTTCCTTTTCCATTCCCGTTCCATTTCCATTCCCGTTCCGTTACCATTCCCGTTCCATTTCCGTTCCCGTTCCGTTTCCGTTCCCGTTCCATTTCCGTTCTCGTTCCGTTTCCGTTCCCGTTCCATTTCCATTCCCGTTCCATTTCCGTTCCCGTTCCACTTCCATTCCCGTTCCATTTCCATTCCCTTTCCATTTCCATTTCATTCCATTCCGTTCTGCTCGGGTACATTCCATTCCATTCCATTGCATTCCATTCCGTTCTGCTCCTGTCCATTCCATTCCATTCCATTCCATTCCATTCCGTTCTACTCGGGTAGATTCCATTCCATTCCATTCCATTCCATTCCATTCCATTCCATTCTACTGGTGTCCATTCCATTCCATTCCATTCCATTCCATTCCATTCCATTCCATTCCATTCCGTTCCGTTCTACTCGGTTACATTCCATTCCATTCCATTCCATTCCATTCCATAGAATTCCATTCCGTTCCATTCCATTCCATTGAATTCCATTCCATTCCATTCCATTCCATTCCATTCCATTCCATTCCATTCCATTCCATTGAATTCCATTCCATTCCATTCCATTCCATTCCATCCCATTCCATTCCATTCCATTCCATTCCGTTCTACTCGGGTTGATTCCATTCTATTCCATTCCATTCCATTCGATCCCATTTGATTCCATTCGATTCCATTCAATTCCATTCGATTCCATTCCATTCCACTCCATTCCATTCCATTGAATTCCATTCCATTCCATTCCATTCCATTCCATTCCATTCCATTCCATTC
Source organism: Gorilla gorilla gorilla (assembly GCF_029281585.2). Lineage (NCBI taxonomy): Eukaryota > Metazoa > Chordata > Mammalia > Primates > Hominidae > Gorilla > Gorilla gorilla. The sequence goes on along the minus strand of NC_073240.2, from coordinate 9,293,119 downwards.
CATTCCATTCCATTCCATTCCATTGAATTCCATTCCATTCCATTCCATTCAATTGAATTCCGTTACATTCCATTCCATTCCGTTCCGTTCCGTCCCGTTCCGTTCCGTTCCGTTCCGTTCCGTTCCGTTGCGTGCCGTTCCGTTCTACTCGGGTTGATTCCATTCCATTCCATTCCATTCCATTCCATTCCATTCCATTCCATTGAATTCCATTCCATTCCATTCCATTCCATTCCATTCCATTCCATTCCGTTCTACTCGGGTTGATTCCATTCTATTCCATTCCATTCCATTCGATCCCATTCGATTCCATTCGATTCCATTCGATTCCACTCCATTCCATTCCATGGAATTCCATTCCATTCCATTCCATTCCATTCCATTCCATTCCATTCCATTGAATTCCATTCCATTCCATTCCATTCCATTCCATTCCATTGAATTCCATTCCATTCCATTCCATTCCATTCCATGGAATTCCATTCCATTCCATTCCATTCCATTGAATCCCATTCCATTCCATTCCATTCCATTCCATTCCATTCCATTCCATTCCATTTCATTCCATTCCATTCCATTCCATTCTACTGGTGTCCATTCCATTCCATTCCATTCCATTCCATTCCATTCCATTCCATTCCATTCCATTCCATTGAATTCTATTCCATTCCATTCCATTCCATTCCATTCCGTTCTACTCGGGTTGATTCCATTCTATTCCATTCCATTCCATTCGATCCCATTCGATTCCATTCGATTCCATTCGATTCCACTCCATTCCATTCCATTGAATTCCATTCCATTCCATTCCATTCCATTCCATTCCATTCCATTCCATTCCATTGAATTCCATTCCATTCCATTCCATTCCATTGAATTCCATTCCATTCCATTCCATTGAATTCCGTTCCATTCCATTCCATTCCGTTCCGTTCCGTTCCGTTCCGTTCCGTTCCGTTGCGTTCCGTTCCGTTCTACTCGGGTTGATTCCATTCTATTCCATTCCATTCCATTCCATTCCATTCCATTCCATTCCATTCCATAGAATTCCATTCCATTCCATTCCATTCCATTCCATTCCATTGAATTCCATTCCATTCCATTCCATAGAATTCCGTTCCATTCCATTCCATTCCATTCCATTGAATTCCATTCCATTCCATTCCATTCCATTGAATTCCATTCCGTTCCATTCCATTCCATTGAATTCCGTTCCATTCCATTCCATTCCGTTCCGTTCCGTTCCGTTCCGTTCCGTTGCGTTCCGTTCCGTTCCGTTGTGTTCCGTTCCGTTCTACTCGGGTTGATTCCATTGTATTCCATTCCATTCCAATCCATTCCATTCCATTCCATTGAATTCCATTCCATTCCATTCCATTCCATTCCATTCCATTCCATTCCATTCCATTGAATTCCATTCCATTGCATTCCATTCAATTCCATTCCATTGAATTCCATTCCATTCCATTCCATTCCATGGAATTCCGTTCCATTCCATTCCATTCCGTTCCGTTCCGTCCCGTTCCGTTCCGCTCCGTTCCGTTGCGTTCCGTTCCGTTCTACTCGGGTTGATTCCATTCTATTCCATTCCATTCCATTCGATTCCATTCGATTCCATTCGATTCCACTCCTTTCCATTCCATAGAATTCCATTCCATTCGATTCCACTCCATTCCATTCCATAGAATTCCATTCCATTCCATTCCATTCCATTCCATTCCATTCCATTCCATCATTCCCGTTCCATTTCCATTCCCGTTTCTTTTCCATTCCCGTTCCATTTCCATTCCAGTTCCATTACCATTCCCGTTCCATTTCCATTCCCGATCCATTTCCATTCCCGTTCCATTTCCATTCCCGTTCCATTTCCTTTCCCGTTCCGTTACCATTCCCGTTCCATTTCCGTTCCCGTTCCGTTTCCGTTCCCGTTCCATTTCCGTTCTCGTTCCGTTTCCGTTCCCGTTCCATTTCCATTCCCGTTCCATTTCCGTTCCCGTTCCATTTCCATTCCCGTTCCATTTCCATTCCCTTTCCATTTCCATTTCATTCCATTCCGTTCTGCTCGGGTACATTCCATTCCATTCCATTGCATTCCATTCCGTTCTGCTCCTGTCCATTCCATTCCATTCCATTCCGTTCCATTCCGTTCTACTCGGGTAGATTCCATTCCATTCCATTCCATTCCATTCCATTCCATTCCATTCCATTCCATTCTACTGGTGTCCATTCCATTCCATTCCATTCCATTCCATTCCATTCCATTCCATTCCATTCCGTTCCGTTCTACTCGGTTACATTCCATTCAATTCCATTCCATTCCGTTCTACTCGGGTAGATTCCATTCCATTCCATTCCATTCCTTTCCATTCCATTGCATTCCATTGCATTGCATTGCACTCAATTCCATTCCATTCCATTCCATTCCATTCCATTCCATTCCATTCCGTTCCGTTCAACTCGGTTACATTCCATTCAATTACATTCCATTCCGTTCTGCTCGGTTACATTCCATTCCATTCCATTCCATTCCATTCCAATCCATTCCATTCCATTCCATTCCGTTCTACTCGTGTACATTCCATTCCATTCCATTCCATTCCATTCCATTCCATTCCATTCCATTCCGTTCTACTTTGGTACATTCCATTCCATTCCATTCCATTCCATTCCATTCCATTCCATTCCATTCCATTCCATTCCATTCCATTCCATTCCGTTCTACTCAGGTTGATTCCATTCTATTCCATTCCATTCCATTCCATTCCATTCCTTTCCATTCCATTCCATTCCATTCGATTCCATTCCATTGAATTCCATTCCATTCCATTCCATTCCATGGAATTCCATTCCATTCCATTCCATTCCATGGAATTCCATTCCATGGAATTCCATTCCATTCCATTCCATTCCATGGAATTCCATTCCATTCCATTCCATTCCATGGAATTCCATTCCATTCCATTCCATTCCATTCCATTCCGTTCCATTCCATTGAATTCCATTCCGTTCCATTCCATTCCATTGAATTCCATTCCATTCCATTCCATTCCATTCCATTCCATTCCATTCCATTCCATTCTACTGGTGTCCATTCCATTCCATTCCATTCCATTCCATTCCATTCCATTCCATTGCATTCCATTGCATTCCATTCCATTCCATTCCATTCCGTTCCGTTCTACTCGGTTACATTCCATTCAATTCCATTCGATTCCATTCCATTCCACTCCATTCCATTCCATTGAATTCCATTCCATTCCATTCCATTCCATTCCATTCCATTCCATGGAATTCCATTCCATTCCATTCCATTCCATTCCATAGAATTCCATTCCATTCCATTCCATTCCACTGAATTCCGTTCCATTCCATTCCATTCCGTTCCGTTCCGTTCCGTTCCGTTCCGTTCCGTTGCGTTCCGTTCCGTTCCGTTGTGCTCCGTTCCGTTCTACTCGGGTTGATTCCATTCTATTCCATTCCATTCCAATCCATTCCATTCCATTCCATTGAATTCCATTCCATTCCATTCCATTCCATTCCATTCCATTCCATTCCATTCCATTGAATTCCATTCCATTCCATTCCATTCCATTCCATTCCATTGAATTCCATTCCATTCCATTCCATTCCATGGAATTCCGTTCCATTCCATTCCATTCCGTTCCGTTCCGTCCCGTTCTGTTCCGTTCCGTTCCTTTGCGTTCCGTTCCGTTCTACTCGGGTTGATTCCAGTCTATTCCATTCCATTCCATTCGATTCCATTCGATTCCATTCGATTCCACTCCATTCAATTCCATAGAATTCCATTCCATTCCATTCCATTCCATTGAATTCCATTCGATTCCATTCCATTCCATTGAATTCCATTCCATTCCATTCCATTCCATTGAATTCCATTCCATTCCATTCCATTCCATTCCATTCCATTCCATTCCATTCCATTCTACTGGTGTCCATTCCATTCCATTCCATTCCATTCCATTCCATTCCATTCCATTCCTTTCCATTCCATTGCATTCCATTGCATTCCATTCCATTCCATTCCATTCCATTCCACTCCACTCCACTCCACTCCACTCCATTCCACTCCACTCCACTCCGGTACATTCCATTCCATTCCATTCCATTCCATTCCATTCCATTCCGTTCCAGTGCACTCTACTCCACTCCACTCCACTCCACTCCACTCCGGTACATTCCATTCCATTCCATTCCATTCCATTCCATTTCCATTCCCATTCCATTTCCATTCCCGTTCCATTTCCATTCCCGTTTCTTTTCCATTCCCGTTCCATTTCCATTGCAGTTCCATTACCATTCCCGTTCCATTTCCATTCCCGATCCATTTCCATTCCCGTTCCATTTCCATTCCCGTTCCATTTCCATTCCCGTTCCGTTACCATTCCCGTTCCATTTCCGTTCCCGTTCCGTTTCCGTTCCCGTTCCATTTCCGTTCTCGTTCCGTTTCCGTTCCCGTTCCATTTCCATTCCCGTTCCATTTCCGTTCCCGTTCCATTTCCATTCCCGTTTCATTTCCATTCCCTTTCCATTTCCATTTCATTCCATTCCGTTCTGCTCGGGTACATTCCATTCCATTCCATTCCATTCCATTCCGTTCCATTGCGTTCTACTCGGGTAGATTCCATTCCATTCCATTCCATTCCATTCCATTCCATTCCATTCCATTCCATTCTCCTGGTGTCCATTCCATTCCATTCCATTCCATTCCATTCCATTCCATTCCATTCCATTCCATTCCGTTCCGTTCTACTCGGTTACATTCCATTCAATTCCATTCCATTCCGTTCTACTCGGGTAGATTCCATTCCATTCCATTCCATTCCGTTCTACTCGGGTTGATTCCATTCTATTCCATTCCATTCCATTCCATTCCATTCCATTCCATTCCATTCCATTCCATAGAATTCCATTCCATTCCATTCCATTCCATTGAATTCCATTCCATTCCATTCCATAGAATTCCGTTCCATTCCATTCCATTCCATTCCATTCCATTCCATTCCATTCCATTCCATTCAATTCCATTCCATTCCATTCCATTCCATTGAATTCCATTCCATTCCATTCCATTCCATTCCATTGAATTCCATTCCGTTCCATTCCATTCCATTGAATTCCGTTCCATTCCGTTCCATTCCATTCCATTCCGTTCCGTTCCGTTCCGTTCCGTTCCGTTGCGTTTCGCTCCGTTCTACTCGGGTTGATTCCATTCTATTCCATTCCATTCCATTCGATCCCATTCGATTCCATTCGATTCCATTCGTTTCCATTCGATTCCACTCCATTCCATTCCATAGAATTCCATTCCATTCCATTCCATTCCATTCCATGGAATTCCATTCCATTCCATTCCATTCCATTCCATTCCATAGAATTCCATTCCATTCCATTCCATTCCATTGAATTCCGTTCCATTCCATTCCATTCCGTTCCGTTCCGTTCCGTTCCGTTGCGTTCCGTTCCGTTCCGTTGCGTTCCGTTCCGTTCTACTCGGGTTGATTCCATTCTATTCCATTCCATTCCAATCCATTCCTTTCCATTCCTTCGAATTCCATTCCATTCCATTCCATTCCATTCCATTCCATTCCATAGAATTCCATTCCATTCCATTCCATTCCATTGAATTCCATTCCATTCCATTGAATTCCATTCCATTCCATTCCATTCCATAGAATTCCATTCCATTCCATTCCATTCCATTGAATTCCATTCCATTCCATTCTATTCCATTCCATTCCATTCCATTCCATTCCATTCCATTCCATTCCATTCCATTCCATTCTACTGGTGTCCATTCCATTCCATTCCATTCCATTCCATTCCATTCCATTCCATTCCATTCCTTTCCATTCCATTGCATTCCATTGCATTCCATTCCATTCCATTCCATTCCATTCCATTCCATTCCATTCCACTCCACTCCACTCCACTCCACTCCATTCCACTCCACTCCACTCCGGTACATTCCATTCCATTCCATTCCATTCCATTCCATTCCGTGCTTCTCGGGTACATTCCGTTCCGTTCCATTCCATTCCATTCCGTTCCAGTGCACTCTACTCCACTCCACTCCACTCCACTCCACTCCGGTACATTCCATTCCATTCCATTCCATTCCATTCCATTCCATTTCCATTCCCATTCCATTTCCATTCCCGTTCCATTTCCATTCCTGTTTCTTTTCCATTCCCGTTCCATTTCCATTCCAGTTCCATTACCATTCCAGTTCCATTTCCATTCCCGATCCATTTCCATTCCCGTTCCTTTTCCATTCCCGTTCCATTTCCATTCCCGTTCCGTTACCATTCCCGTTCCATTTCCGTTCCCGTTCCGTTTCCGTTCCCGTTCCATTTCCGTTCTCGTTCCGTTTCCGTTCCCGTTCCATTTCCATTCCCGTTCCATTTCCGTTCCCGTTCCACTTCCATTCCCGTTCCATTTCCATTCCCTTTCCATTTCCATTTCATTCCATTCCGTTCTGCTCGGGTACATTCCATTCCATTCCATTGCATTCCATTCCGTTCTGCTCCTGTCCATTCCATTCCATTCCATTCCGTTCCATTCCGTTCTACTCGGGTAGATTCCATTCCATTCCATTCCATTCCATTCCATTCCATTCCATTCCATTCCATGGAATTCCATTCCATTCCATTCCATTCCATTCCATAGAATTCCATTCCATTCCATTCCATTCCATTGAATTCCGTTCCATTCCATTCCATTCCGTTCCGTTCCGTTCCGTTCCGTTCCGTTGCGTTCCGTTCCGTTCCGTTGTGTTCCGTTCCGTTCTACTCGGGTTGATTCCATTCTATTCCATTCCATTCCAATCCATTCCATTCCATTCCATTGAATTCCATTCCATTCCATTCCATTCCATTCCATTCCATTCCATTCCATTCCATTCCATTGAATTCCATTCCATTCCATTCCATTCCATTCCATTCCATTGAATTCCATTCCATTCCATTCCATTCCATTCCATTCCATTGAATTCCATTCCATTCCATTCCATTCCATGGAATTCCGTTCCATTCCATTCCATTCCGTTCCGTTCCGTCCCGTTCCGTTCCGTTCCGTTCCGTTGCGTTCCGTTCCGTTCTACTCGGGTTGATTCCATTCTATTCCATTCCATTCCATTCGATTCCATTCGATTCCATTCGATTCCACTCCATTCCATTCCATAGAGTTCCATTCCATTCCATTCCATTCCATTGAATTCCATTCCAATCCATTCCATTCCATGGAATTCCATTCCATTCCATTCCATTCCATTCCATTCCATTCCATTCCATTCTACTGGTGTCCATTCCATTCCATTCCATTCCATTCCATTCCATTCCATTCCACTCCATTCCATTCCATTGAATTCCATTCCATTCCATTCCATTCCATTCCATTCCTTTCCATTCCATTGCATTCCATTGCATTCCATTCCATTCCATTCCATTCCATTCCATTCCATTCCATTCCATTCCACTCCACTCCACTCCACTCCACTCCATTCCACTCCACTCCACTCCGGTACATTCCATTCCATTCCATTCCATTCCATTCCATTCCACTGAATTCCGTTCCATTCCATTCCATTCCGTTCCGTTCCGTTCCGTTCCGTTCCGTTGCGTTCCGTTCCGTTCCGTTGTGTTCCGTTCCGTTCTACTCGGGTTGATTCCATTCTATTCCATTCCATTCCAATCCATTCCGTTCCATTCCATTGAATTCCATTCCATTCCATTCCATTCCATTCCATTCCATTCCATTCCATTCTACTGGTGTCCATTCCATTCCATTCTATTCCATTCCATTCCATTCCATTCCATTCCATTCCATTCCATTCCATTCCATTCCATTCCATTCCTTTCCATTCCATTGCATTCCATTGCATTCCATTCCATTCCATTCCATTTCATTCCATTCCACTCCACTCCACTCCACTCCACTCCATTCCACTCCACTCCACTCCGGTACATTCCATTCCATTCCATTCCATTCCATTCCATTCCATTCCGTGCTTCTCGGGTACATTCCGTTCCGTTCCATTCCATTCCATTCCATTCCATTCCGTTCCAGTGCACTCTACTCCACTCCACTCCACTCCACTCCACTCCGGTACATTCCATTCCATTCCATTCCATTCCATTCCATTCCATTTCCATTCCCATTCCATTTCCATTCCCGTTCCATTTCCATTCCCGTTTCTTTTCCATTCCCGTTCCATTTCCATTCCAGTTCCATTACCATTCCCGTTCCATTTCCATTCCCCATCCATTTCCATTCCCGTTCCTTTTCCATTCCCGTTCCATTTCCATTCCCGTTCCGTTACCATTCCCGTTCCATTTCCGTTCCCGTTCCGTTTCCGTTCCCGTTCCATTTCCGTTCTCGTTCTGTTTCCGTTCCCGTTCCATTTCCATTCCCGTTCCATTTCCGTTCCCGTTCCATTTCCATTCCCGTTCCATTTCCATTCCTTTTCCATTTCCATTTCATTCCATTCCGTTCTGCTCGGGTACATTCCATTCCATTCAATTGCATTCCATTCCGTTCTGCTCCTGTCCATTCCATTCCATTCCATTCCGTTCCATTCCGTTCTACTCGGGTAGATTCCATTCCATTCCATTCCATTCCATTCCATTCCATTCCATTCCATTCCATTCCATTCTACTGGTGTCCATTCCATTCCATTCCATTCCATTCCATTCCATTCCATTCCATTCCATTCCATTCCATTGCATTCCATTCCATTCCATTCCATTCCATTCCGTTCCGTTCTACTCGGTTACATTCCATTCAATTCCATTCCATTCCGTTCTACTCGGGTAGATTCCATTCCATTCCATTCCATTCCATTCCATTCCATTGCATTCCATTGCATTGCATTGCACTCAATTCCATTCCATTCCATTCCATTCCATTCCATTCCATTCCATTCCATTCCGTTCCGTTCAACTCGGTTACATTCCATTCAATTACATTCCATTCCGTTCTACTCGGTTACATTCCATTCCATTCCATTCCATTCCATTCCAATCCATTCCATTCCATTCCATTCCGTTCTACTCGGGTACATTCCATTCCATTCCATTCCATTCCATTCCATTCCATTCCATTCCATTCCGTTCTACTTTGGTAAATTCCATTCCAATCCATTCCATTCCATTCCATTCCATTCCATTCCATTCCATTCCATTCCATTCCGTTCTACTCGGGTTGATTCCATTCTATTCCATTCCATTCCATTCCATTCCATTCCATTCCATTCCATTCCATTCCATTCGATTCCATTCCATTCCATTCCATTGAATTCCATTCCATTCCATTCCATTCCATGGAATTCCATTCCATTCCATTCCATTCAATTCCATTCCATTCCATTCCTTTCCATTCCATTGCATTCCATTGCATTCCATTCCATTCCATTCCATTCCATTCCATTCCATTCCATTCCATTCCATTCCGTTCCAGTGCACTCTACTCCACTCCACTCCACTCCACTCCACTCTGCTACATTCCATTCCATTCCATTCCATTTCCATTCCCATTCCATTTCCATTCCCGTTCCATTTCCATTCCCGTTTCTTTTCCATTCCCGTTCCATTTCCATTCCAGTTCCATTACCATTCCCGTTCCATTTCCATTCCCGATCCATTTCCATTCCCGTTCCATTTCCATTCCAGTTCCATTACCATTCCCGTTCCATTTCCATTCCCGATCCATTTCCATTCCCGTTCCATTTCCATTCCCGTTCCATTTCCTTTCCCGTTCCATTACCATTCCCGTTCCATTTCCGTTCCCGTTCCGTTTCCCTTCCCGTTCCATTTCCGTTCTCGTTCCGTTTCCGTTCCCGTTCCATTTCCATTCCCGTTCCATTTCCGTTCCCGTTCCATTTCCATTCCCGTTCCATTTCCATTCCCTTTCCATTTCCATTTCATTCCATTCCGTTCTGCTCGGGTACATTCCTTTCCATTCCATTGCATTCCATTCCGTTCTGCTCCTGTCCATTCCATTCCATTCCAATCCGTTCCATTCCGTTCTACTCGGGTAGATTCCATTCCATTCCATTCCATTCCATTCCATTCCATTCCATTCCATTCCATTCCATTCTACTGGTGTCCATTCCATTCCATTCCATTCCATTCCATTCCATTCCATTCCATTCCATTGCATTCCATTCCATTCCATTCCATTCCGTTCCGTTCTACTCGGTTACATTCCATTCAATTCCATTCCATTCCGTTCTACTAGGGTAGATTTCATTCCATTCCATTCCATTCCTTTCCATTCCATTGCATTCCATTTCATTGCATTGCACTCAATTCCATTCCATTCCATTCCATTCCATTCCATTCCATTCCATTCCATTCCGTTCCGTTCAACTCGGTTACATTCCATTCAATTACATTCCATTCCGTTCTACTCGGTTACATTCCATTCCATTCCATTCCATTCCATTCCAATCCATTCCATTCCATTGAATTCCATTCCATTCCATTCCATTCCATTCCATTCCATTCTACTGGTGTCCATTCCATTCCATTCCATTCCATTCCATTCCATTCCATTCCTTTCCATTCCATTGCATTCCATTGCATTCCATTCCATTCCATTCCATTCCATTCCATTCCATTCCATTCCACTCCACTCCACTCCACTCCACTCCATTCCACTCCACTCCACTCCGGTACATTCCATTCCATTCCATTCCATTCCATTGAATTCCATTCCATTCCATTCCATTCCATTCCATTCCATTCCATTCCATTCCATTCTACTGGTGTCCATTCCATTCCATTCTATTCCATTCCATTCCATTCCATTCCATTCCACTCCATTCCATTCCATTCCATTGAATTCCATTCCAATCCATTCCATTCCATTGAATTCCATTCCATTCCATTCCATTCCATTCCATTCCATTCCATTCCATTCTACTGGTGTCCATTCCATTCCATTCCATTCCATTCCATTCCATTCCATTCCTTTCCATTCCATTGCATTCCATTGCATTCCATTCCATTCCATTCCATTCCATTCCATTCCATTCCATTCCACTCCACTCCACTCCACTCCACTCCATTCCACTCCACTCCACTCCGGTACATTCCATTCCATTCCATTCCATTCCATTGAATTCCATTCCATTCCATTCCATTCCATTCCATTCTACTGGTGTCCATTCCATTCCATTCTATTCCATTCCATTCCATTCCATTCCATTCCATTCCATTCCATTCCATTCCATTGAATTCCATTCCATTCCATTCCATTCCATTGAATTCCATTCCATTCCTTTCCATTCCATTCCATTCCATTCCATTCCATTCCATTCCATTCTACTGGTGTCCATTCCATTCCATTCTATTCCATTCCATTCCATTCCATTCCATTCCATTCCTTTCCATTCCATTGCATTCCATTGCATTCCATTCCATTCCATTCCATTCCATTCCATTCCATTCCATTCCATTCCACTCCACTCCACTCCACTCCACTCCATTCCACTCCACTCCACTCCGGTACATTCCATTCCATTCCATTCCATTCCATTCCATTCCATTCCGTGCTTCTCGGGTACATTCCGTTCCGTTCCATTCCATTCCATTCCATTCCATTCCGTTCCAGTGCACTCTACTCCACTCCACTCCACTCCACTCCACTCCGGTACATTCCATTCCATTCCATTCCATTCCATTTCCATTCCCATTCCATTTCCATTCCCGTTCCATTTCCATTCCCGTTTCTTTTCCATTCCCGTTCCATTTCCATTCCAGTTCCATTACCATTCCCGTTCCATTTCCATTCCCGATCCATTTCCATTCCCGTTCCTTTTCCATTCCCGTTCCATTTCCATTCCCGTTCCGTTACCATTCCCGTTCCATTTCCGTTCCCGTTCCGTTTCCGTTCCCGTTCCATTTCCGTTCTCGTTCCTTTTCCGTTCCCGTTCCATTTCCCTTCCCGTTCCATTTCCCTTCCCGTTCCATTTCCGTTCCCGTTCCGTTTCCGTTCCCGTTCCATTTCCGTTCTCGTTCCGTTTCCGTTCCCGTTCCATTTCCATTCCCGTTCCATTTCCGTTCCCGTTCCATTTCCATTCCCGTTCCATTTCCATTCCCTTTCCATTTCCATTTCATTCCATTCCGTTCTGCTCGGGTACATTCCATTCCATTCCATTGCATTCCATTCCGTTCTGCTCCTGTCCATTCCATTCCATTCCATTCCGTTCCATTCCGTTCTACTCGGGTAGATTCCATTCCATTCCATTCCATTCCATTCCATTCCATTCCATTCCATTCCATTCCATTCCATTCTACTGGTGTCCATTCCATTCCATTCCATTCCATTCCATTCCATTCCATTCCATTCCATTCCATTGCATTCCATTCCATTCCATTCCATTCCGTTCCGTTCTACTCGGTTACATTCCATTCAATTCCATTCCATTCCGTTCTACACGGGTAGATTCCATTCCATTCCATTCCATTCCTTTCCATTCCATTGCATTCCATTGCATTGCATTGCACTCAATTCCATTCCATTCCATTCCATTCCATTCCATTCCATTCCATTCCATTCCGTTCCGTTCAACTCAGTTACATTCCATTCAATTACATTCCATTCCGTTCTACTCGGTTACATTCCATTCCATTCCATTCCATTCCAATCCATTCCATTCCATTCCATTCCGTTCTACTCGGGTACATTCCGTTCCATTCCATTCCATTCCATTCCATTCCTTTCCGTTCTACTTTGGTACATTCCATTCCATTCCATTCCATTCCATTCCATTCCATTCCATTCCATTCCATTCCATTCCGTTCTACTCAGGTTGATTCCATTCTATTCCATTCCATTCCATTCCATTCCATTCCATTCCATTCGATTCCATTCCATTCCATTCCATTGAATTCCATTCCATTCCATTCCATTCCATGGAATTCCATTCCATTCCATGGAATTCCATTCCATTCCATGGAATTCCATTCCATTCCATTGAATTCCATCCCATTCCATTCCATTCCATTCCATTCCATTCCATCCCATTCCATTCCATTCCATTCCATTCCGTTCTACTCGGGTTGATTCCATTCTATTCCATTCCATTCCATTCGATCCCATTTGATTCCATTCGATTCCATTCAATTCCATTCGATTCCATTCCATTCCACTCCATTCCATTCCATTGAATTCCATTCCATTCCATTCCATTCCATACCATTCCATTCCATTCCATGGAATTCCATTCCATTCCATTCCATTCCATTCCATAGAATTCCATTCCATTCCATTCCATTCCACTGAATTCCGTTCCATTCCATTCCATTCCGTTCCGTTCCGTTCCTTTCCGTTCCGTTGCGTTCCGTTCCGTTCCGTTGTGTTCCGTTCCGTTCTACTCGGGTTGATTCCATTCTATTCCATTCCATTCCAATCCATTCCGTTCCATTCCATAGAATTCCATTCCATTCCATTCCATTCCATTCCATTCCATTCCATTCCGTTCCATTCCATTCCATTGAATTCCATTCCATTCCATTCCATTCCATTCCATCCCATTCCATTCCATTCCATTCCATTCCGTTCTACTCGGGTTGATTCCATTCTATTCCATTCCATTCCATTCGATCCCATTTGATTCCATTCGATTCCATTCAATTCCATTCGATTCCATTCCATTCCACTCCATTCCATTCCATTGAATTCCATTCCATTCCATTCCATTCCATTCCATTGAATTCCATTCCATTCCATTCCATTCCATTCCATTGAATTCCATTCCATTCCATTCCATTCAATTGAATTCCGTTACATTCCATTCCATTCCGTTCCGTTCCGTCCCGTTCCGTTCCGTTCCGTTCCGTTCCATTCCGTTGCGTGCCGTTCCGTTCCGTTCTACTCGGGTTGATTCCATTCTATTCCATTCCATTCCATTCCATTCCATTCCATTCCATTCCATTCCATAGAATTCCATTCCATTCCATTCCATTCCATTCCATTCCATTGAATTCCATTCCATTCCATTCCATAGAATTCCGTTCCATTCCATTCCATTCCATTCCATTCCATTCCATTCCGTTCCATTCCATTGAATTCCATTCCATTCCATTCCATTCCATTCCATTGAATTCCATTCCGTTCCATTCCATTCCATTGAATTCCGTTCCATTCCATTCCATTCCATTCCATTCCGTTCCGTTCCGTTCCGTTCCGTTCCGTTCCGTTGCGTTCCGCTCCGTTCTTCTCGGGTTGATTCCATTCTGTTCCATTCCATTCCATTCGATCCCATTCGATTCCATTCGATTCCATTCGTTTCCATTCGATTCCACTCCATTCCATTCCATAGATTTCCATTCCATTCCATTCCATTCCATTCCATTCCATGGAATTCCATTCCATTCCATTCCATTCCATTCCATTCCATTCCATAGAATTCCATTCCATTCCATTCCATTCCATTGAATTCCGTTCCATTCCATTCCATTCCGTTCCGTTCCGTTCCGTTCCGTTGCGTTCCGTTCCGTTCCGTTCCGTTCCGTTCCGTTCTACTCGGGTTGATTCCATTCTATTCCATTCCATTCCAATCCATTCCTTTCCATTCCATCGAATTCCATTCCATTCCATTCCATTCCATTCCATAGAATTCCATTCCATTCCATTCCATTCCATTCCATTCCATTCCATTCCATTGAATTCCATTCCATTCCATTCCATTCCATAGAATTCCATTCCATTCCATTCCATTCCATTGAATTCCATTCCATTCCATTCCATTCCATTCCATTCCATTCCATTCCATTCCATTCCATTCTACTGGTGTCCATTCCATTCCATTCCATTCCATTCCATTCCATTCCATTCCATTCCTTTCCATTCCATTGCATTCCATTGCATTCCATTCCATTCCATTCCATTCCATTCCATTCCATTCCACTCCACTCCACTCCACTCCACTCCATTCCACTCCACTCCACTCCGGTACATTCCATTCCATTCCATTCCTTTCCATTCCATTCCATTCCGTGCTTCTCGGGTACATTCCGTTCCGTTCCATTCCATTCCATTCCGTTCCAGTGCACTCTACTCCACTCCACTCCACTCCACTCCACTCCGGTACATTCCATTCCATTCCATTCCATTCCATTCCATTCCATTTCCATTCCCATTCCATTTCCATTCCCGTTCCATTTCCATTCCTGTTTCTTTTCCATTCCCGTTCCATTTCCATTCCAGTTCCATTACCATTCCAGTTCCATTTCCATTCCCGATCCATTTCCATTCCCGTTCCTTTTCCATTCCCGTTCCATTTCCATTCCCGTTCCGTTACCATTCCCGTTCCATTTCCGTTCCCGTTCCGTTTCCGTTCCCGTTCCATTTCCGTTCTCGTTCCGTTTCCGTTCCCGTTCCATTTCCATTCCCGTTCCATTTCCGTTCCCGTTCCACTTCCATTCCCGTTCCATTTCCATTCCCTTTCCATTTCCATTTCATTCCATTCCGTTCTGCTCGGGTACATTCCATTCCATTCCATTGCATTCCATTCCGTTCTGCTCCTGTCCATTCCATTCCATTCCATTCCGTTCCATTCTGTTCTACTCGGGTAGATTCCATTCCATTCCATTCCATTCCATTCCATTCCATTCCATTCCATGGAATTCCATTCCATTCCATTCCATTCCATTCCATAGAATTCCATTCCATTCCATTCCATTCCATTGAATTCCGTTCCATTCCATTCCATTCCGTTCCGTTCCGTTCCGTTCCGTTCCGTTGCGTTCCGTTCCGTTCCGTTGTGTTCCGTTCCGTTCTACTCGGGTTGATTCCATTCTATTCCATTCCATTCCAATCCATTCCATTCCATTCCATTGAATTCCATTCCATTCCATTCCATTCCATTCCATTCCATTCCATTCCATTCCATTCCATTGAATTCCATTCCATTGCATTCCATTCAATTCCATTCCATTGAATTCCATTCCATTCCATTCCATTCCATGGAATTCCGTTCCATTCCATTCCATTCCGTTCCGTTCCGTCCCGTTCCGTTCCGCTCCGTTCCGTTGCGTTCCGTTCCGTTCTACTCGGGTTGATTCCATTCTATTCCATTCCATTCCATTCGATTCCATTCGATTCCATTCAATTCCACTCCATTCCATTCCATAGAATTCCATTCCATTCCATTCCATTCCATTCCATTCCATTCCATTCCATTCCATTCCATGGAATTCCATTCCATTCCATTCCATTCCATGGAATTCCATTCCATTCCATTCCATTCCATTGAATTCCATTCCATTCCATTCCATTCCATTCCATTCCATTCCATTCCATTCCATTCTACTGGTGTCCATTCCATTCCATTCCATTCCATTCCTTTCCATTCCATTCCATTCCATTCCTTTCCATTCCATTTCATTCCATTGCATTCCATTCCATTCCATTCCATTCCATTCCACTCCACTCCACTCCACTCCACTCCATTCCACTCCACTCCACTCCGGTACATTCCATTCCATTCCATTCCATTCCATTCCATTCCATTCCATTCCATTCCGTTCCAGTGCACTCTACTCCACTCCACTCCACTCCACTCCACTCCGGTACATTCCATTCCATTCCATTCCCTTCCATTCCATTCCATTTCCATTCCCATTCCATTTCCATTCCCGTTCCATTTCCATTCCCGTTTCTTTTCCATTCCCGTTCCATTTCCATTCCGGTTCCATTACCATTCCCGTTCCATTTCCATTCCCGATCCATTTCCATTCCCGTTCCATTTCCATTCCCGTTCCATTTCCATTCCCGTTCCGTTACCATTCCCGTTCCATTTCCGTTCCCGTTCCGTTTCCGTTCCCGTTCCATTTCCGTTCTCGTTCCGTTTCCGTTCCCGTTCCATTTCCATTCCCGTTCCATTTCCGTTCCCGTTCCATTTCCATTCCCGTTCCATTTCCATTCCCTTTCCATTTCCATTTCATTCCATTCCGTTCTGCTCGGGTACATTCCATTCCATTCCATTGCATTCCATTCCGTTCTGCTCCTGTCCATTCCATTCCATTCCATTCCGTTCCATTCCGTTCTACTCGGGTAGATTCCATTCCATTCCATTCCATTCCATTCCATTCCATTCCATTCCATTCCATTCTACTGGTGTCCATTCCATTCCATTCCATTCCATTCCATTCCATTCCATTCCATTCCATTCCGTTCCGTTCTACTCGGTTACATTCCATTCAATTCCATTCCATTCCGTTCTACTCGGGTAGATTCCATTCCATTCCATTCCATTCCTTTCCATTCCATTGCATTCCATTGCATTGCATTGCACTCAATTCCATTCCATTCCATTCCATTCCATTCCATTCCATTCCATTCCATTCCGTTCCGTTCAACTCGGTTACATTCCATTCAATTACATTCCATTCCGTTCTACTCGGTTACATTCCATTCCATTCCATTCCATTCCATTCCAATCCATTCCATTCCATTCCATTCCGTTCTACTCGTGTACATTCCATTCCATTCCATTCCATTCCATTCCATTCCATTCCATTCCATTCCGTTCTACTTTGGTACATTCCATTCCATTCCATTCCATTCCATTCCATTCCATTCCATTCCATTCCATTCCATTCCGTTCTACTCAGGTTGATTCCATTCTATTCCATTCCATTCCATTCCATTCCATTCCATTCCATTCCATTCCATTCCATTCGATTCCATTCCATTCCATTCCATTGAATTCCATTCCATTCCATTCCATTCCATGGAATTCCATTCCATTCCATTCCATTCCATTCCATTCCATTCCATTCCATTCCATGGAATTCCATTCCATTCCATTCCATTCCATTCCATTCCATTCCATTCCATTCCATTCCATTGAATTCCATTCCATTCCATCCGATTCCATTCCATTCCATTCCATTCCGTTCTACTCGGGTTGATTCCATTCTATTCCATTCCATTGCATTCGATCCCATTTGATTCCATTCAATTCCATTCAATTCCATTCGATTCCATTCCATTCCACTCCATTCCATTCCATTGAATTCCATTCCATTCCATTCCATTCCATTCCATTCCATTCCATGGAATTCCATTCCATTCCATTCCATTCCATTCCATAGAATTCCATTCCATTCCATTCCATTCCATTGAATTCCGTTCCATTCCATTCCAATCCGTTCCGTTCCGTTCCGTTCCGTTCCGTTCCGTTCCGTTGCGTTCCGTTCCGTTCCGTTGTGTTCCGTTCCGTTCTACTCGGGTTGATTCCATTCTATTCCATTCCATTCCAATCCATTCCATTCCAATCCATTCCATTCCATTCCATTGAATTCCATTCCATTCCATTCCATTCCATTACATTGAATTCCATTCCATTCCATTCCATTCCATTCCATTCCATTCCATTCCATTGAATTCCATTCCATTCCATTCCATTCCATGGAATTCCGTTCCATTCCATTCCATTCCGTTCCTTTCCGTCCCGTTCCGTTCCGTTCCGTTCCGTTGCGTTCCGCTCCGTTCTACTCGGGTTGATTCCATTCTATTCCATTCCATTCCATTCGATTCCATTCGATTCCATTCGATTCCACTCCATTCCATTCCACAGAATTCCATTCCATTCCATTCCATTCCATTGAATTCCATTCCATTCCATTGAATTCCATTGAATTCCATTCCATTCCATTCCATTCCATTGAATTCCATTCCATTCCATTCCATTCCATTCCATTCCATTCCATTCCATTCCATTGAATTCTATTCCATTCCATTCCATTCCATTCCATTCCGTTCTACTCGGGTTGATTCCATTCTATTCCATTCCATTCCATTCGATCCCATTCGATTCCATTCGATTCCATTCGATTCCACTCCATTCCATTCCATTGAATTCCATTCCATTCCATTCCATTCCATTCCATTCCATTCCATTCCATTCCATTGAATTCCATTCCATTCCATTCCATTCCATTGAATTCCATTCCATTCCATTCCATTCCATTCCATTCCATTCCATTGAATTCCATTCCATTCCATTGAATTCCATTCCATTCCATTCCATTGAATTCCGTTCCATTCCATTCCATTCCGTTCCGTTCCGTTCCGTTCCGTTCCGTTCCGTTGCGTTCCATTCCGTTCTACTCGGGTTGATTCCATTCTATTCCAATCCATTCCATTCCATTCCATTCCATTCCATTCCATTCCATTCCATAGAATTCCATTCCATTCCATTCCATTCCATTCCATTCCATTGAATTCCATTCCATTCCATTCCATAGAATTCCGTTCCATTCCATTCCATTCCATTCCATTCCATTCCATTCCATTGAATTCCATTCCATTCCATTCCATTCCATTCCATTGAATTCCATTCCGTTCCATTCCATTCCATTGAATTCCGTTCCATTCCATTCCATTCCATTCCATTCCGTTCCGTTCCGTTCCGTTCCGTTCCGTTCCGTTGCGTTCCGCTCCGTTCTACTCGGGTTGATTCCATTCTATTCCATTCCATTCCATTCGATCCCATTCGATTCCATTCGATTCCATTCGTTTCCATTCGATTCCACTCCATTCCATTCCATAGATTTCCATTCCATTCCATTCCATTCCATTCCATGGAATTCCATTCCATTCCATTCCATTCCATTCCATAGAATTCCATTCCATTCCATTCCATTCCATTGAATTCCGTTCCATTCCATTCCATTCCGTTCCGTTCCGTTCCGTTCCGTTGCGTTCCGTTCCGTTCCGTTCCGTTCCGTTCCGTTCTACTCGGGTTGATTCCATTCTATTCCATTCCATTCCAATCCATTCCTTTCCATTCCATCGAATTCCATTCCATTCCATTCCATTCCATTCCATTCCATTCCATTCCATTCCATAGAATTCCATTCCATTCCATTCCATTCCATTCCATTCCATTCCATTCCATTCCATTCCATTCCATTGAATTCCATTCCATTCCATTCCATTCCATAGAATTCCATTCCATTCCATTCCATTCCATTCCATTCCATTCCATTCCATTCCATTCCATTCCATTCCATTCCATTCCATTCCATTCTACTGGTGTCCATTCCATTCCATTCCATTCCATTCCATTCCATTCCATTCCTTTCCATTCCATTGCATTGCATTCCATTCCATTCCATTCCATTCCATTCCATTCCATTCCATTCCACTCCACTCCACTCCACTCCACACCATTCCACTCCACTCCACTCCGGTACATTCCATTCCATTCCATTCCTTTCCATTCCATTCCATTCCGTGCTTCTCGGGTACATTCCGTTCCGTTCCATTCCATTCCATTCCGTTCCAGTGCACTCTACTCCACTCCACTCCACTCCACTCCACTCCGGTACATTCCATTCCATTCCATTCCATTCCATTCCATTCCATTTCCATTCCCATTCCATTTCCATTCCCGTTCCATTTCCATTCCTGTTTCTTTTCCATTCCCGTTCCATTTCCATTCCAGTTCCATTACCATTCCAGTTCCATTTCCATTCCCGATCCATTTCCATTCCCGTTCCTTTTCCATTCCCGTTCCATTTCCATTCCCGTTCCGTTACCATTCCCGTTCCATTTCCGTTCCCGTTCCGTTTCCGTTCCCGTTCCATTTCCGTTCTCGTTCCGTTTCCGTTCCCGTTCCATTTCCATTCCCGTTCCATTTCCGTTCCCGTTCCACTTCCATTCCCGTTCCATTTCCATTCCCTTTCCATTTCCATTTCATTCCATTCCGTTCTGCTCGGGTACATTCCATTCCATTCCATTGCATTCCATTCCGTTCTGCTCCTGTCCATTCCATTCCATTCCATTCCATTCCATTCCGTTCTACTCGGGTAGATTCCATTCCATTCCATTCCATTCCATTCCATTCCATTCCATTCCATGGAATTCAATTCCATTCCATTCCATTCCATTCCATAGAATTCCATTCCATTCCATTCCATTCCATTGAATTCCGTTCCATTCCATTCCATTCCGTTCCGTTCCGTTCCGTTCCGTTCCGTTGCGTTCCGTTCCGTTCCGTTGTGTTCCGTTCCGTTCTACTCGGGTTGATTCCATTCTATTCCATTCCATTCCAATCCATTCCATTCCATTCCACTGAATTCCATTCCATTCCATTCCATTCCATTCCATTCCATTCCATTCCATTCCATTCCATTCCATTGAATTCCATTCCATTGCATTCCATTCCATACCATTCCATTGAATTCCATTCCATTCCATTCCATTCCATGGAATTCCGTTCCATTCCATTCCATTCCGTTCCGTTCCGTCCCGTTCCGTTCCGTTCCGTTCCGTTGCGTTCCGTTCCGTTCTACTCGGGTTGATTCCATTCTATTCCATTCCATTCCATTCGATTCCATTCGATTCCATTCGATTCCACTCCATTCCATTCCATAGAATTCCATTCCATTCCATTCCATTCCATGGAATTCCATTCCATTCCATTCCATTCCATGGAATTCCATTCCATTCCATTCCATTCCATTGAATTCCATTCCATTCCATTCCATTCCATTCCATTCCATTCCATTCCATTCCATTCTACTGGTGTCCATTCCATTCCATTCCATTCCATTCCTTTCCATTCCATTCCATTCCTTTCCATTCCATTGCATTCCATTGCATTCCATTCCATTCCATTCCATTCCATTCCACTCCACTCCACTCCACTCCACTCCATTCCACTCCACTCCACTCCGGTACATTCCATTCCATTCCATTCCATTCCATTCCATTCCATTCCATTCCGTTCCAGTGCACTCTACTCCACTCCACTCCACTCCACTCCACTCCGGTACATTCCATTCCATTCCATTCCATTCCATTCCATTCCATTTCCATTCCCATTCCATTTCCATTCCCGTTCCATTTCCATTCCCGTTTCTTTTCCATTCCCGTTCCATTTCCATTCCAGTTCCATTACCATTCCCGTTCCATTTCCATTCCCGATCCATTTCCATTCCCGTTCCATTTCCATTCCCGTTCCATTTCCATTCCCGTTCCGTTACCATTCCCGTTCCATTTCCGTTCCCGTTCCGTTTCCGTTCCCGTTCCATTTCCGTTCTCGTTCCGTTTCCGTTCCCGTTCCATTTCCATTCCCGTTCCATTTCTGTTCCCGTTCCATTTCCATTCCCGTTCCATTTCCATTCCCTTTCCATTTCCATTTCATTCCATTCCGTTCTGCTCGGGTACATTCCATTCCATTCCATTGCATTCCATTCCGTTCTGCTCCTGTCCATTCCATTCCATTCCATTCCGTTCCATTCCGTTCTACTCGGGTAGATTCCATTCCATTCCATTCCATTCCATTCCATTCCATTCCATTCTACTGGTGTCCATTCCATTCCATTCCATTCCATTCCATTCCATTCCATTCCATTCCATTCCGTTCCGTTCTACTCGGTTACATTCCATTCCATTCCATTCCATTCCATTCCATAGAATTCCATTCCGTTCCATTCCATTCCATTGAATTCCATTCCATTCCATTCCATTCCATTCCATTCCATTCCATTCCATTCCATTGAATTCCATTCCATTCCATTCCATTCCATTCCATCCCATTCCATTCCATTCCATTCCATTCCGTTCTACTCGGGTTGATTCCATTCTATTCCATTCCATTCCATTCGATCCCATTTGATTCCATTCGATTCCATTCAATTCCATTCGATTCCATTCCATTCCACTCCATTCCATTCAATTGAATTCCATTCCATTCCATTCCATTCCATTCCATTCCATTCCATTCCATTCCATTCCATTCCATTCCATTCCATTCCATTGAATTCCATTCCATTCCATTCCATTCAATTGAATTCCGTTACATTCCATTCCATTCCGTTCCGTTCCGTCCCGTTCCGTTCCGTTCCGTTCCGTTCCGTTCCGTTGCGTGCCGTTCCGTTCTACTCGGGTTGATTCCATTCCATTCCATTCCATTCCATTCCATTCCATTCCATTCCATTGAATTCCATTCCATTCCATTCCATTCCATTCCATTCCATTCCATTCCGTTCTACTCGGGTTGATTCCATTCTATTCCATTCCATTCCATTCGATCCCATTCGATTCCATTCGATTCCATTCGATTCCACTCCATTCCATTCCATGGAATTCCATTCCATTCCATTCCATTCCATTCCATTCCATTCCATTCCATTGAATTCCATTCCATTCCATTCCATTCCATTCCATTCCATTGAATTCCATTCCATTCCATTCCATTCCATTCCATGGAATTCCATTCCATTCCATTCCATTCCATTGAATCCCATTCCATTCCATTCCATTCCATTCCATTCCATTCCATTCCATTCCATTTCATTCCATTCCATTCCATTCCATTCTACTGGTGTCCATTCCATTCCATTCCATTCCATTCCATTCCATTCCATTCCATTCCATTCCATTCCATTGAATTCTATTCCATTCCATTCCATTCCATTCCATTCCGTTCTACTCGGGTTGATTCCATTCTATTCCATTCCATTCCATTCGATCCCATTCGATTCCATTCGATTCCATTCGATTCCACTCCATTCCATTCCATTGAATTCCATTCCATTCCATTCCATTCCATTCCATTCCATTCCATTCCATTCCATTCCATTG
The DNA here is from genome assembly GCF_029281585.2 of Gorilla gorilla gorilla. Lineage (NCBI taxonomy): Eukaryota > Metazoa > Chordata > Mammalia > Primates > Hominidae > Gorilla > Gorilla gorilla. Next base: position 9,269,494 of record NC_073240.2, on the reverse strand, counting down.
AATTCCATTCCATTCCATTCCATTCCATTGAATTCCATTCCATTCCATTCCATTGAATTCCGTTCCATTCCATTCCATTCCGTTCCGTTCCGTTCCGTTCCGTTCCGTTCCGTTGCGTTCCGTTCCGTTCTACTCGGGTTGATTCCATTCTATTCCATTCCATTCCATTCCATTCCATTCCATTCCATTCCATTCCATAGAATTCCATTCCATTCCATTCCATTCCATTCCATTCCATTGAATTCCATTCCATTCCATTCCATAGAATTCCGTTCCATTCCATTCCATTCCATTCCATTCCGTTCCATTCCATTGAATTCCATTCCATTCCATTCCATTCCATTCCATTGAATTCCATTCCATTCCATTCCATTCCATTGAATTCCATTCCGTTCCATTCCATTCCATTGAATTCCGTTCCATTCCATTCCATTCCGTTCCGTTCCGTTCCGTTCCGTTCCGTTGCGTTCCGTTCCGTTCCGTTGTGTTCCGTTCCGTTCTACTCGGGTTGATTCCATTCTATTCCATTCCATTCCAATCCATTCCATTCCATTCCATTGAATTCCATTCCATTCCATTCCATTCCATTCCATTCCATTCCATTCCATTCCATTGAATTCCATTCCATTGCATTCCATTCAATTCCATTCCATTGAATTCCATTCCATTCCATTCCATTCCATGGAATTCCGTTCCATTCCATTCCATTCCGTTCCGTTCCGTCCCGTTCCGTTCCGCTCCGTTCCGTTGCGTTCCGTTCCGTTCTACTCGGGTTGATTCCATTCTATTCCATTCCATTCCATTCGATTCCATTCGATTCCATTCGATTCCACTCCATTCCATTCCATAGAATTCCATTCCATTCGATTCCACTCCATTCCATTCCATAGAATTCCATTCCATTCCATTCCATTCCATTCCATTCCATTCCATTCCATCATTCCCGTTCCATTTCCATTCCCGTTTCTTTTCCATTCCCGTTCCATTTCCATTCCAGTTCCATTACCATTCCCGTTCCATTTCCATTCCCGATCCATTTCCATTCCCGTTCCATTTCCATTCCCGTTCCATTTCCTTTCCCGTTCCGTTACCATTCCCGTTCCATTTCCGTTCCCGTTCCGTTTCCGTTCCCGTTCCATTTCCGTTCTCGTTCCGTTTCCGTTCCCGTTCCATTTCCATTCCCGTTCCATTTCCGTTCCCGTTCCATTTCCATTCCCGTTCCATTTCCATTCCCTTTCCATTTCCATTTCATTCCATTCCGTTCTGCTCGGGTATATTCCATTCCATTCCATTGCATTCCATTCCGTTCTGCTCCTGTCCATTCCATTCCATTCCATTCCGTTCCATTCCGTTCTACTCGGGTAGATTCCATTCCATTCCATTCCATTCCATTCCATTCCATTCCATTCCATTCCATTCTACTGGTGTCCATTCCATTCCATTCCATTCCATTCCATTCCATTCCATTCCATTCCGTTCCGTTCTACTCGGTTACATTCCATTCAATTCCATTCCATTCCGTTCTACTCGGGTAGATTCCATTCCATTCCATTCCATTCCTTTCCATTCCATTGCATTCCATTGCATTGCATTGCACTCAATTCCATTCCATTCCATTCCATTCCATTCCATTCCATTCCATTCCGTTCCGTTCAACTCGGTTACATTCCATTCAATTACATTCCATTCCGTTCTGCTCGGTTACATTCCATTCCATTCCATTCCATTCCATTCCAATCCATTCCATTCCATTCCATTCCGTTCTACTCGTGTACATTCCATTCCATTCCATTCCATTCCATTCCATTCCATTCCATTCCATTCCGTTCTACTTTGGTACATTCCATTCCATTCCATTCCATTCCATTCCATTCCATTCCATTCCATTCCATTCCATTCCATTCCATTCCATTCCATTCCATTCCGTTCTACTCAGGTTGATTCCATTCTATTCCATTCCATTCCATTCCATTCCATTCCTTTCCATTCCATTCCATTCCATTCGATTCCATTCCATTGAATTCCATTCCATTCCATTCCATTCCATGGAATTCCATTCCATTCCATTCCATTCCATTCCATTCCATTCCATGGAATTCCATTCCATTCCATTCCATTCCATGGAATTCCATTCCATTCCATTCCATTCCATGGAATTCCATTCCATTCCATTCCATTCCATTCCATTCCGTTCCATTCCATTGAATTCCATTCCGTTCCATTCCATTCCATTGAATTCCATTCCATTCCATTCCATTCCATTCCATTCCATTCCATTCCATTCCATTCTACTGGTGTCCATTCCATTCCATTCCATTCCATTCCATTCCATTCCATTCCATTGCATTCCATTCCATTCCATTCCATTCCGTTCCGTTCTACTCGGTTACATTCCATTCAATTCCATTCGATTCCATTCCATTCCACTCCATTCCATTCCATTGAATTCCATTCCATTCCATTCCATTCCATTCCATTCCATTCCATGGAATTCCATTCCATTCCATTCCATTCCATTCCATAGAATTCCATTCCATTCCATTCCATTCCACTGAATTCCGTTCCATTCCATTCCATTCCGTTCCGTTCCGTTCCGTTCCGTTCCGTTCCGTTGCGTTCCGTTCCGTTCCGTTGTGCTCCGTTCCGTTCTACTCGGGTTGATTCCATTCTATTCCATTCCATTCCAATCCATTCCATTCCATTCCATTGAATTCCATTCCATTCCATTCCATTCCATTCCATTCCATTCCATTCCATTCCATTGAATTCCATTCCATTCCATTCCATTCCATTCCATTCCATTGAATTCCATTCCATTCCATTCCATTCCATGGAATTCCGTTCCATTCCATTCCATTCCGTTCCGTTCCGTCCCGTTCTGTTCCGTTCCGTTCCTTTGCGTTCCGTTCCGTTCTACTCGGGTTGATTCCAGTCTATTCCATTCCATTCCATTCGATTCCATTCGATTCCATTCGATTCCACTCCATTCAATTCCATAGAATTCCATTCCATTCCATTCCATTCCATTGAATTCCATTCCATTCCATTCCATTCCATTGAATTCCATTCCATTCCATTCCATTCCATTGAATTCCATTCCATTCCATTCCATTCCATTCCATTCCATTCCATTCCATTCTACTGGTGTCCATTCCATTCCATTCCATTCCATTCCATTCCATTCCATTCCATTCCTTTCCATTCCATTGCATTCCATTGCATTCCATTCCATTCCATTCCATTCCATTCCACTCCACTCCACTCCACTCCACTCCATTCCACTCCACTCCACTCCGGTACATTCCATTCCATTCCATTCCATTCCATTCCATTCCATTCCGTTCCAGTGCACTCTACTCCACTCCACTCCACTCCACTCCACTCCGGTACATTCCATTCCATTCCATTCCATTCCATTCCATTTCCATTCCCATTCCATTTCCATTCCCGTTCCATTTCCATTCCCGTTTCTTTTCCATTCCCGTTCCATTTCCATTCCAGTTCCATTACCATTCCCGTTCCATTTCCATTCCCGATCCATTTCCATTCCCGTTCCATTTCCATTCCCGTTCCATTTCCATTCCCGTTCCGTTACCATTCCCGTTCCATTTCCGTTCCCGTTCCGTTTCCGTTCCCGTTCCATTTCCGTTCTCGTTCCGTTTCCGTTCCCGTTCCATTTCCATTCCCGTTCCATTTCCGTTCCCGTTCCATTTCCATTCCCGTTTCATTTCCATTCCCTTTCCATTTCCATTTCATTCCATTCCGTTCTGCTCGGGTACATTCCATTCCATTCCATTCCATTCCATTCCGTTCCATTGCGTTCTACTCGGGTAGATTCCATTCCATTCCATTCCATTCCATTCCATTCCATTCCATTCCATTCCATTCTACTGGTGTCCATTCCATTCCATTCCATTCCATTCCATTCCATTCCATTCCATTCCATTCCATTCCGTTCCGTTCTACTCGGTTACATTCCATTCAATTCCATTCCATTCCGTTCTACTCGGGTAGATTCCATTCCATTCCATTCCATTCCGTTCTACTCGGGTTGATTCCATTCTATTCCATTCCATTCCATTCCATTCCATTCCATTCCATTCCATTCCATTCCATAGAATTCCATTCCATTCCATTCCATTCCATTGAATTCCATTCCATTCCATTCCATAGAATTCCGTTCCATTCCATTCCATTCCATTCCATTCCATTCCATTCCATTCCATTCCATTCAATTCCATTCCATTCCATTCCATTCCATTGAATTCCATTCCATTCCATTCCATTCCATTCCATTGAATTCCATTCCGTTCCATTCCATTCCATTGAATTCCGTTCCATTCCGTTCCATTCCATTCCATTCCGTTCCGTTCCGTTCCGTTCCGTTCCGTTGCGTTTCGCTCCGTTCTACTCGGGTTGATTCCATTCTATTCCATTCCATTCCATTCGATCCCATTCGATTCCATTCGATTCCATTCGTTTCCATTCGATTCCACTCCATTCCATTCCATAGAATTCCATTCCATTCCATTCCATTCCATTCCATGGAATTCCATTCCATTCCATTCCATTCCATTCCATTCCATAGAATTCCATTCCATTCCATTCCATTCCATTGAATTCCGTTCCATTCCATTCCATTCCGTTCCGTTCCGTTCCGTTCCGTTGCGTTCCGTTCCGTTCCGTTGCGTTCCGTTCCGTTCTACTCGGGTTGATTCCATTCTATTCCATTCCATTCCAATCCATTCCTTTCCATTCCATCGAATTCCATTCCATTCCATTCCATTCCATTCCATTCCATTCCATAGAATTCCATTCCATTCCATTCCATTCCATTGAATTCCATTCCATTCCATTGAATTCCATTCCATTCCATTCCATTCCATAGAATTCCATTCCATTCCATTCCATTCCATTGAATTCCATTCCATTCCATTCTATTCCATTCCATTCCATTCCATTCCATTCCATTCCATTCCATTCCATTCCATTCCATTCTACTGGTGTCCATTCCATTCCATTCCATTCCATTCCATTCCATTCCATTCCATTCCATTCCTTTCCATTCCATTGCATTCCATTGCATTCCATTCCATTCCATTCCATTCCATTCCATTCCATTCCATTCCACTCCACTCCACTCCACTCCACTCCATTCCACTCCACTCCACTCCGGTACATTCCATTCCATTCCATTCCATTCCATTCCATTCCGTGCTTCTCGGGTACATTCCGTTCCGTTCCATTCCATTCCATTCCGTTCCAGTGCACTCTACTCCACTCCACTCCACTCCACTCCACTCCGGTACATTCCATTCCATTCCATTCCATTCCATTCCATTCCATTTCCATTCCCATTCCATTTCCATTCCCGTTCCATTTCCATTCCTGTTTCTTTTCCATTCCCGTTCCATTTCCATTCCAGTTCCATTACCATTCCAGTTCCATTTCCATTCCCGATCCATTTCCATTCCCGTTCCTTTTCCATTCCCGTTCCATTTCCATTCCCGTTCCGTTACCATTCCCGTTCCATTTCCGTTCCCGTTCCGTTTCCGTTCCCGTTCCATTTCCGTTCTCGTTCCGTTTCCGTTCCCGTTCCATTTCCATTCCCGTTCCATTTCCGTTCCCGTTCCACTTCCATTCCCGTTCCATTTCCATTCCCTTTCCATTTCCATTTCATTCCATTCCGTTCTGCTCGGGTACATTCCATTCCATTCCATTGCATTCCATTCCGTTCTGCTCCTGTCCATTCCATTCCATTCCATTCCGTTCCATTCCGTTCTACTCGGGTAGATTCCATTCCATTCCATTCCATTCCATTCCATTCCATTCCATTCCATTCCATGGAATTCCATTCCATTCCATTCCATTCCATTCCATAGAATTCCATTCCATTCCATTCCATTCCATTGAATTCCGTTCCATTCCATTCCATTCCGTTCCGTTCCGTTCCGTTCCGTTCCGTTGCGTTCCGTTCCGTTCCGTTGTGTTCCGTTCCGTTCTACTCGGGTTGATTCCATTCTATTCCATTCCATTCCAATCCATTCCATTCCATTCCATTGAATTCCATTCCATTCCATTCCATTCCATTCCATTCCATTCCATTCCATTCCATTCCATTGAATTCCATTCCATTCCATTCCATTCCATTCCATTCCATTGAATTCCATTCCATTCCATTCCATTCCATTCCATTCCATTGAATTCCATTCCATTCCATTCCATTCCATGGAATTCCGTTCCATTCCATTCCATTCCGTTCCGTTCCGTCCCGTTCCGTTCCGTTCCGTTCCGTTGCGTTCCGTTCCGTTCTACTCGGGTTGATTCCATTCTATTCCATTCCATTCCATTCGATTCCATTCGATTCCATTCGATTCCACTCCATTCCATTCCATAGAATTCAATTCCATTCCATTCCATTCCATTGAATTCCATTCCATTCCATTCCATTCCATGGAATTCCATTCCATTCCATTCCATTCCATTCCATTCCATTCCATTGAATTCCATTCCATTCCATTCCATTCCATTCCATTCCATTCTACTGGTGTCCATTCCATTCCATTCCATTCCATTCCTTTCCATTCCATTCCATTCCATTCCTTTCCATTCCATTGCATTCCATTGCATTCCATTCCATTCCATTCCATTCCATTCCACTCCACTCCACTCCACTCCACTCCATTCCACTCCACTCCACTCCGGTACATTCCATTCCATTCCATTCCATTCCATTCCATTCCATTCCGTTCCAGTGCACTCTACTCCACTCCACTCCACTCCACTCCACTCCGGTACATTCCATTCCATTCCATTCCATTCCATTCCATTTCCATTCCCATTCCATTTCCATTCCCGTTCCATTTCCATTCCCGTTTCTTTTCCATTCCCGTTCCATTTCCATTCCAGTTCCATTACCATTCCCGTTCCATTTCCATTCCCGATCCATTTCCATTCCCGTTCCATTTCCATTCCCGTTCCATTTCCATTCCCGTTCCGTTACCATTCCCGTTCCATTTCCGTTCCCGTTCCGTTTCCGTTCCCGTTCCATTTCCGTTCTCGTTCCGTTTCCGTTCCCGTTCCATTTCCATTCCCGTTCCATTTCCGTTCCCGTTCCATTTCCATTCCCGTTCCATTTCCATTCCCTTTCCATTTCCATTTCATTCCATTCCGTTCTGCTCGGGTATATTCCATTCCATTCCATTGCATTCCATTCCGTTCTGCTCCTGTCCATTCCATTCCATTCCATTCCGTTCCATTCCGTTCTACTCGGGTAGATTCCATTCCATTCCATTCCATTCCATTCCATTCCATTCCATTCCATTCCATTCCATTCCATTCTACTGGTGTCCATTCCATTCCATTCCATTCCATTCCATTCCATTCCATTCCATTCCATTCCATTCCATTCCGTTCCGTTCTACTCGGTTACATTCCATTCAATTCCATTCCATTCCGTTCTACTCGGGTAGATTCCATTCCATTCCATTCCATTCCTTTCCATTCCATTGCATTCCATTGCATTGCATTGCACTCAATTCCATTCCATTCCATTCCATTCCATTCCATTCCATTCCATTCCATTCCATTCCGTTCCGTTCAACTCGGTTACATTCCATTCAATTACATTCCATTCCGTTCTGCTCGGTTACATTCCATTCCATTCCATTCCATTCCATTCCAATCCATTCCATTCCATTCCATTCCGTTCTACTCGTGTACATTCCATTCCATTCCATTCCATTCCATTCCATTCCATTCCATTCCATTCCATTCCGTTCTACTTTGGTACATTCCATTCCATTCCATTCCATTCCATTCCATTCCATTCCATTCCATTCCATTCCATTCCATTGAATTCCATTCCATTCCATTGAATTCCATTCCATTCCATTCCATTCCATTCCATTCCATTCCATTCCATTCCGTTCTACTCGGGTTGATTCCATTCTATTCCATTCCATTCCATTCGATTCCATTCGACTCCATTCCATTCCATTCCATTCCATTCCATTCCATTCCATTCCATTCCATTGCATTCCATTCCACTCCATTCCATTCCATTCCATTCCATTCCATTACATTCCATTCCGTTCCGTTCCGTTCCGTTCCGTTCCATTGCGTTCCGTTCCGTTCTACTCGGGTTGATTCCATTCTATTCCATTCCATTCCATTTGACTCCATTCGATTCCATTCCATTCCATTGCATTGAATTCCATTCCATTCCATTCCATTCCATTCCATTCCATTCCACTCCATTGAATTCCATTCCATTCCATTCCATTCCATTCCATTCCATTCCATTCCACTCCATTCCATTCCACTCCACTGCACTCCACTCCACTCCACTCCACTCCATTCCACTCCCTTCCATTCCATTAAATTGAATTCCATTCCATTCCATTCCATTCCATTCCATTCCATTCCATTCCATTCCACTCCATTCCATTCCATTCCATTCCATTCCATTCCATAGAATTCCATTCCATTCCATTCCATTCCATTCCATTCCATAGAATTCCATTCCATTCCATTCCATAGAATTCCGTTCCATTCCATTCCATTCCATTCCATTCCATTCCATTCCGTTCCATTCCATTGAATTCCATTCCATTCCATTCCATTCCATTCCATTGAATTCCATTCCATTCCATTCCATTCCATTGAATTCCATTCCGTTCCATTCCATTCCATTGAATTCCATTCCATTCCATTCCATTCCATTGAATTCCATTCCGTTCCATTCCATTCCATTGAATTCCGTTCCATTCCATTCCATTCCATTCCGTTCCGTTCCGTTCCGTTCCGTTCCGTTCCGTTGCGTTCCGTTCCGTTCCGTTGTGTTCCGTTCCGTTCTACTCGGGTTGATTCCATTCTATTCCATTCCATTCCAATCCATTCCATTCCATTCCATTGAATTCCATTCCATTCCATTCCATTCCATTCCATTCCATTCCATTCCATTCCATTCCATTGAATTCCATTCCATTGCATTCCATTCAATTCCATTCCATTGAATTCCATTCCATTCCATTCCATTCCATGGAATTCCGTTCCATTCCATTCCATTCCGTTCCGTTCCGTCCCGTTCCGTTCCGCTCCGTTCCGTTGCGTTCCGTTCCGTTCTACTCGGGTTGATTCCATTCTATTCCATTCCATTCCATTCGATTCCATTCGATTCCATTCGATTCCACTCCATTCCATTCCATAGAATTCCATTCCATTCCATTCCATTCCATTCCATTCCATTCCATCATTCCCGTTCCATTTCCATTCCCGTTTCTTTTCCATTCCCGTTCCATTTCCATTCCAGTTCCATTACCATTCCCGTTCCATTTCCATTCCCGATCCATTTCCATTCCCGTTCCATTTCCATTCCCGTTCCATTTCCTTTCCCGTTCCGTTACCATTCCCGTTCCATTTCCGTTCCCGTTCCGTTTCCGTTCCCGTTCCATTTCCGTTCTCGTTCCGTTTCCGTTCCCGTTCCATTTCCATTCCCGTTCCATTTCCGTTCCCGTTCCATTTCCATTCCCGTTCCATTTCCATTCCCTTTCCATTTCCATTTCATTCCATTCCGTTCTGCTCGGGTATATTCCATTCCATTCCATTGCATTCCATTCCGTTCTGCTCCTGTCCATTCCATTCCATTCCATTCCGTTCCATTCCGTTCTACTCGGGTAGATTCCATTCCATTCCATTCCATTCCATTCCATTCCATTCCATTCCATTCCATTCTACTGGTGTCCATTCCATTCCATTCCATTCCATTCCATTCCATTCCATTCCATTCCGTTCCGTTCTACTCGGTTACATTCCATTCAATTCCATTCCATTCCGTTCTACTCGGGTAGATTCCATTCCATTCCATTCCATTCCTTTCCATTCCATTGCATTCCATTGCATTGCATTGCACTCAATTCCATTCCATTCCATTCCATTCCATTCCATTCCATTCCATTCCGTTCCGTTCAACTCGGTTACATTCCATTCAATTACATTCCATTCCGTTCTGCTCGGTTACATTCCATTCCATTCCATTCCATTCCATTCCAATCCATTCCATTCCATTCCATTCCGTTCTACTCGTGTACATTCCATTCCATTCCATTCCATTCCATTCCATTCCATTCCATTCCATTCCGTTCTACTTTGGTACATTCCATTCCATTCCATTCCATTCCATTCCATTCCATTCCATTCCATTCCATTCCATTCCATTCCATTCCATTCCATTCCATTCCGTTCTACTCAGGTTGATTCCATTCTATTCCATTCCATTCCATTCCATTCCATTCGATTCCATTCCATTCCATTCCATTGAATTCCATTCCATTCCATTCCATTCCATGGAATTCCATTCCATTCCATTCCATTCCATTCCATTCCATTCCATGGAATTCCATTCCATTCCATTCCATTCCATGGAATTCCATTCCATTCCATTCCATTCCATGGAATTCCATTCCATTCCATTCCATTCCATTCCATTCCGTTCCATTCCATTGAATTCCATTCCGTTCCATTCCATTCCATTGAATTCCATTCCATTCCATTCCATTCCATTCCATTCCATTCCATTCCATTCCATTCCATTCTACTGGTGTCCATTCCATTCCATTCCATTCCATTCCATTCCATTCCATTCCATTGCATTCCATTCCATTCCATTCCATTCCGTTCCGTTCTACTCGGTTACATTCCATTCAATTCCATTCGATTCCATTCCATTCCACTCCATTCCATTCCATTGAATTCCATTCCATTCCATTCCATTCCATTCCATTCCATTCCATGGAATTCCATTCCATTCCATTCCATTCCATTCCATAGAATTCCATTCCATTCCATTCCATTCCACTGAATTCCGTTCCATTCCATTCCATTCCGTTCCGTTCCGTTCCGTTCCGTTCCGTTCCGTTGCGTTCCGTTCCGTTCCGTTGTGCTCCGTTCCGTTCTACTCGGGTTGATTCCATTCTATTCCATTCCATTCCAATCCATTCCATTCCATTCCATTGAATTCCATTCCATTCCATTCCATTCCATTCCATTCCATTCCATTCCATTGAATTCCATTCCATTCCATTCCATTCCATTCCATTCCATTGAATTCCATTCCATTCCATTCCATTCCATGGAATTCCGTTCCATTCCATTCCATTCCGTTCCGTTCCGTCCCGTTCTGTTCCGTTCCGTTCCTTTGCGTTCCGTTCCGTTCTACTCGGGTTGATTCCAGTCTATTCCATTCCATTCCATTCGATTCCATTCGATTCCATTCGATTCCACTCCATTCAATTCCATAGAATTCCATTCCATTCCATTCCATTCCATTGAATTCCATTCCATTCCATTCCATTCCATTGAATTCCATTCCATTCCATTCCATTCCATTGAATTCCATTCCATTCCATTCCATTCCATTCCATTCCATTCCATTCCATTCCATTCTACTGGTGTCCATTCCATTCCATTCCATTCCATTCCATTCCATTCCATTCCTTTCCATTCCATTGCATTCCATTGCATTCCATTCCATTCCATTCCATTCCATTCCACTCCACTCCACTCCACTCCACTCCATTCCACTCCACTCCACTCCGGTACATTCCATTCCATTCCATTCCATTCCATTCCATTCCATTCCGTTCCAGTGCACTCTACTCCACTCCACTCCACTCCACTCCACTCCGGTACATTCCATTCCATTCCATTCCATTCCATTCCATTTCCATTCCCATTCCATTTCCATTCCCGTTCCATTTCCATTCCCGTTTCTTTTCCATTCCCGTTCCATTTCCATTCCAGTTCCATTACCATTCCCGTTCCATTTCCATTCCCGATCCATTTCCATTCCCGTTCCATTTCCATTCCCGTTCCATTTCCATTCCCGTTCCGTTACCATTCCCGTTCCATTTCCGTTCCCGTTCCGTTTCCGTTCCCGTTCCATTTCCGTTCTCGTTCCGTTTCCGTTCCCGTTCCATTTCCATTCCCGTTCCATTTCCGTTCCCGTTCCATTTCCATTCCCGTTTCATTTCCATTCCCTTTCCATTTCCATTTCATTCCATTCCGTTCTGCTCGGGTACATTCCATTCCATTCCATTCCATTCCATTCCGTTCCATTGCGTTCTACTCGGGTAGATTCCATTCCATTCCATTCCATTCCATTCCATTCCATTCCATTCCATTCCATTCTACTGGTGTCCATTCCATTCCATTCCATTCCATTCCATTCCATTCCATTCCATTCCATTCCATTCCGTTCCGTTCTACTCGGTTACATTCCATTCAATTCCATTCCATTCCGTTCTACTCGGGTAGATTCCATTCCATTCCATTCCATTCCGTTCTACTCGGGTTGATTCCATTCTATTCCATTCCATTCCATTCCATTCCATTCCATTCCATTCCATTCCATTCCATAGAATTCCATTCCATTCCATTCCATTCCATTCCATTCCATTGAATTCCATTCCATTCCATTCCATAGAATTCCGTTCCATTCCATTCCATTCCATTCCATTCCATTCCATTCCATTCCATTCCATTCCATTCAATTCCATTCCATTCCATTCCATTCCATTGAATTCCATTCCATTCCATTCCATTCCATTCCATTGAATTCCATTCCGTTCCATTCCATTCCATTGAATTCCGTTCCATTCCGTTCCATTCCATTCCATTCCGTTCCGTTCCGTTCCGTTCCGTTGCGTTTCGCTCCGTTCTACTCGGGTTGATTCCATTCTATTCCATTCCATTCCATTCGATCCCATTCGATTCCATTCGATTCCATTCGTTTCCATTCGATTCCACTCCATTCCATTCCATAGAATTCCATTCCATTCCATTCCATTCCATTCCATGGAATTCCATTCCATTCCATTCCATTCCATTCCATTCCATAGAATTCCATTCCATTCCATTCCATTCCATTGAATTCCGTTCCATTCCATTCCATTCCGTTCCGTTCCGTTCCGTTCCGTTGCGTTCCGTTCCGTTCCGTTGCGTTCCGTTCCGTTCTACTCGGGTTGATTCCATTCTATTCCATTCCATTCCAATCCATTCCTTTCCATTCCATCGAATTCCATTCCATTCCATTCCATTCCATTCCATTCCATTCCATAGAATTCCATTCCATTCCATTCCATTCCATTGAATTCCATTCCATTCCATTGAATTCCATTCCATTCCATTCCATTCCATAGAATTCCATTCCATTCCATTCCATTCCATTGAATTCCATTCCATTCCATTCTATTCCATTCCATTCCATTCCATTCCATTCCATTCCATTCCATTCCATTCCATTCCATTCTACTGGTGTCCATTCCATTCCATTCCATTCCATTCCATTCCATTCCATTCCATTCCATTCCTTTCCATTCCATTGCATTCCATTGCATTCCATTCCATTCCATTCCATTCCATTCCATTCCATTCCATTCCACTCCACTCCACTCCACTCCACTCCATTCCACTCCACTCCACTCCGGTACATTCCATTCCATTCCATTCCATTCCATTCCATTCCGTGCTTCTCGGGTACATTCCGTTCCGTTCCATTCCATTCCATTCCGTTCCAGTGCACTCTACTCCACTCCACTCCACTCCACTCCACTCCGGAACATTCCATTCCATTCCATTCCATTCCATTCCATTCCATTTCCATTCCCATTCCATTTCCATTCCCGTTCCATTTCCATTCCTGTTTCTTTTCCATTCCCGTTCCATTTCCATTCCAGTTCCATTACCATTCCAGTTCCATTTCCATTCCCGATCCATTTCCATTCCCGTTCCTTTTCCATTCCCGTTCCATTTCCATTCCCGTTCCGTTACCATTCCCGTACCATTTCCGTTCCCGTTCCGTTTCCGTTCCCGTTCCATTTCCGTTCTCGTTCCGTTTCCGTTCCCGTTCCATTTCCATTCCCGTTCCATTTCCGTTCCCGTTCCACTTCCATTCCCGTTCCATTTCCATTCCCTTTCCATTTCCATTTCATTCCATTCCGTTCTGCTCGGGTACATTCCATTCCATTCCATTGCATTCCATTCCGTTCTGCTCCTGTCCATTCCATTCCATTCCATTCCGTTCCATTCCGTTCTACTCGGGTAGATTCCATTCCATTCCATTCCATTCCATTCCATTCCATTCCATTCCATGGAATTCCATTCCATTCCATTCCATTCCATTCCATAGAATTCCATTCCATTCCATTCCATTCCATTGAATTCCGTTCCATTCCATTCCATTCCGTTCCGTTCCGTTCCGTTCCGTTCCGTTGCGTTCCGTTCCGTTCCGTTGTGTTCCGTTCCGTTCTACTCGGGTTGATTCCATTCTATTCCATTCCATTCCAATCCATTCCATTCCATTCCATTGAATTCCATTCCATTCCATTCCATTCCATTCCATTCCATTCCATTCCATTCCATTCCATTGAATTCCATTCCATTCCATTCCATTCCTTTCCATTCCATTGAATTCCATTCCATTCCATTCCATTCCATGGAATTCCGTTCCATTCCATTCCATTCCGTTCCGTTCCGTCCCGTTCCGTTCCGTTCCGTTCCGTTGCGTTCCGTTCCGTTCTACTCGGGTTGATTCCATTCTATTCCATTCCATTCCATTCGATTCCATTCGATTCCATTCGATTCCACTCCATTCCATTCCATAGAATTCAATTCCATTCCATTCCATTCCATTGAATTCCATTCCATTCCATTCCATTCCATGGAATTCCATTCCATTCCATTCCATTCCATTCCATTCCATTGAATTCCATTCCATTCCATTCCATTCCATTCCATTCCATTCTACTGGTGTCCATTCCATTCCATTCCATTCCATTCCTTTCCATTCCATTCCATTCCATTCCTTTCCATTCCATTGCATTCCATTGCATTCCATTCCATTCCATTCCATTCCATTCCACTCCACTCCACTCCACTCCACTCCATTCCACTCCACTCCACTCCACTCCGGTACATTCCATTCCATTCCATTCCATTCCATTCCATTCCATTCCGTTCCAGTGCACTCTACTCCACTCCACTCCACTCCACTCCACTCCGGTACATTCCATTCCATTCCATTCCATTCCATTCCATTCCATTTCCATTCCCATTCCATTTCCATTCCCGTTCCATTTCCATTCCCGTTTCTTTTCCATTCCCGTTCCATTTCCATTCCAGTTCCATTACCATTCCCGTTCCATTTCCATTCCCGATCCATTTCCATTCCCGTTCCATTTCCATTCCCGTTCCATTTCCATTCCCGTTCCGTTACCATTCCCGTTCCATTTCCGTTCCCGTTCCGTTTCCGTTCCCGTTCCATTTCCGTTCTCGTTCCGTTTCCGTTCCCGTTCCATTTCCATTCCCGTTCCATTTCCGTTCCCGTTCCATTTCCATTCCCGTTCCATTTCCATTCCCTTTCCATTTCCATTTCATTCCATTCCGTTCTGCTCGGGTATATTCCATTCCATTCCATTGCATTCCATTCCGTTCTGCTCCTGTCCATTCCATTCCATTCCATTCCGTTCCATTCCGTTCTACTCGGGTAGATTCCATTCCATTCCATTCCATTCCATTCCATTCCATTCCATTCTACTGGTGTCCATTCCATTCCATTCCATTCCATTCCATTCCATTCCATTCCGTTCCGTTCTACTCGGTTACATTCCATTCAATTCCATTCCATTCCGTTCTACTCGGGTAGATTCCATTCCATTCCATTCCATTCCTTTCCATTCCATTGCATTCCATTGCATTGCATTGCACTCAATTCCATTCCATTCCATTCCATTCCATTCCATTCCATTCCATTCCGTTCCGTTCAACTCGGTTACATTCCATTCAATTACATTCCATTCCGTTCTGCTCGGTTACATTCCATTCCATTCCATTCCATTCCATTCCAATCCATTCCATTCCATTCCATTCCGTTCTACTCGTGTACATTCCATTCCATTCCATTCCATTCCATTCCATTCCATTCCATTCCATTCCATTCCATTCCATTCCGTTCTACTTTGGTACATTCCATTCCATTCCATTCCATTCCATTCCATTCCATTCCATTCCATTCCATTCCATTGAATTCCATTCCATTCCATTCCATTCCATTCCATTCCATTCCATTCCATTCCGTTCTACTCGGGTTGATTCCATTCTATTCCATTCCATTCCATTCGATTCCATTCGACTCCATTCCATTCCATTCCATTCCATTCCATTCCATTCCATTCCATTCCATTGCATTCCATTCCACTCCATTCCATTCCATTCCATTCCATTCCATTACATTCCATTCCGTTCCGTTCCGTTCCGTTCCGTTCCATTGCGTTCCGTTCCGTTCTACTCGGGTTGATTCCATTCTATTCCATTCCATTCCATTTGACTCCATTCGATTCCATTCCATTCCATTGCATTGAATTCCATTCCATTCCATTCCATTCCATTCCATTCCATTCCACTCCATTGAATTCCATTCCATTCCATTCCATTCCATTCCATTCCATTCCATTCCACTCCATTCCATTCCACTCCACTGCACACCACTCCACTCCACTCCACTCCATTCCACTCCCTTCCATTCCATTAAATTGAATTCCATTCCATTCCATTCCATTCCATTCCATTCCATTCCATTCCACTCCATTCCATTCCATTCCATTCCATTCCATTCCACTCCATTCCATTCCACTCCACTGCACTCCACTCCACTCCACTCCACTCCATTCCACTCCCTTCCATTCCATTAAATTGAATTCCATTCCATTCCATTCCATTCCATTCCATTCCATTCCATTCCATTCCATTCCATTCCACTCCATTCCATTCCACTCCACTCCACTCCACTCCACTCCACTCCATTCCATTCCCTTCCATTAGATTCAATTGAATTGCATTGAATTCCATTCCATTCCATTCCATAACATTTCATTCCATTCCATTCCATTCCATTCCATTCCATTCCGTTCTACTCGGGTTGATTCCATTCTATTCCATTCCATTCCATTCGATCCCATTCGATTCCATTCGATTCCATTCGATTCCATTCGTTTCCATTCCATTCCATTCCATTCTATTCCATTGAATTCCATTCCATTCCATTCCATTCCATTCCATTCCATTGCATTCCATTCCATTGAATTCCATTGAATTCCATTCCATAGAATTCCATTCCATTCCATTCCATTCCATTCCATTCCATTCCATTCCATTCCATTCCATTCCATTCCATTTAATTCCATTCCATTCCATTCCATTCCATTCCATTCCATTGAATTCCATTCCATTCCATTCCATTCCATGGAATTCCGTTCCATTCCATTCCATTCCGTTCCGTTCCGTCCCGTTCCGTTCCGTTCCGTTCCGTTGCGTTCCGTTCCGTTCTACTCGGGTTGATTCCATTCTATTCCATTCCATTCCATTCGATTCCATTCGATTCCATTCGATTCCACTCCATTCCATTCCATAGAATTCCATTCCATTCCATTCCATTCCATTGAATTCCATTCCATTCCATTCCATTCCATTGAATTCCATTCCATTCCATTCCATTCCATTGAATTCCATTCCATTCCATTCCATTCCATTCCATTCCATTCCATTCCATTCTACTGGTGTCCATTCCATTCCATTCCATTCCATTCCATTCCATTCCATTCCTTTCCATTCCATTGCATTCTATTGCATTCCATTCCATTCCATTCCATTCCATTCCATTCCATTCCACTCCACTCCACTCCACTCCACTCCATTCCACTCCACTCCACTCCGGTACATTCCATTCCATTCCATTCCATTCCATTCCATTCCATTCCGTGCTTCTCGGGTACATTCCGTTCCGTTCCATTCCATTCCATTCCATTCCATTCCGTTCCAGTGCACTCTACTCCACTCCACTCCACTCCACTCCACTCCACTCCACTCCACTCCGGTACATTCCATTCCATTCCATTCCATTCCATTCCATTCCATTCCATTTCCATTCCCATTCCATTTCCATTCCCGTTGCATTTCCATTCCCGTTTCTTTTCCATTCCCGTTCCATTTCCATTCCAGTTCCATTACCATTCCCGTTCCATTTCCATTCCCGATCCATTTCCATTCCCGTTCCATTTCCATTCCCGTTCCATTTCCATTCCCGTTCCGTTACCATTCCCGTTCCATTTCCGTTCCCGTTCCGTTTCCGTTCCCGTTCCATTTCCGTTCTCTTTCCGTTTCCGTTCCCGTTCCATTTCCGTTCCCGTTCCATTTCCATTCCCGTTCCATTTCCATTCCCTTTCCATTTCCATTTCATTCCATTCCGTTCTGCTCGGGTACATTCCATTCCATTCCATTGCATTCCATTCCGTTCTGCTCCTGTCCATTCCATTCCATTCCATTCCGTTCCATTCCGTTCTACTCGGGTAGATTCCATTCCATTCCATTCCATTCCATTCCATTCCATTCCATGGAATTCCATTCCATTCCATTCCATTCCATTCCATAGAATTCCATTCCATTCCATTCCATAGAATTCCATTCCATTCCATTCCATTCCATTCCATTGAATTCCGTTCCATTCCATTCCATTCCGTTCCGTTCCGTTCCGTTCCGTTCCGTTGCATTCCATTCCGTTCCGTTGTGTTCCGTTCCGTTCTACTCGGGTTGATTCCATTCTATTCCATTCCATTCCAATCCATTCCATTGAATTCCATTCCATTCCATTCCATTCCATGGAATTCCGTTCCATTCCATTCCATTCCGTTCCGTTCCGTCCCGTTCCGTTCCGTTCCGTTCCGTTGCGTTCCGTTCCGTTCTACTCGGGTTGATTCCATTCTATTCCATTCCATTCCATTCGATTCCATTCGATTCCATTCGATTCCACTCCATTCCATTCCATAGAATTCCATTCCATTCCATTCCATTCCATTGAATTCCATTCCATTCCATTCCATTCCATTGAATTCCATTCCATTCCATTCCATTCCATTGAATTCCATTCCATTCCATTCCATTCCATTCCATTCCATTGCATTCCATTCCATTCTACTGGTGTCCATTCCATTCCATTCCATTCCATTCCATTCCATTCCATTCCTTTCCATTCCATTGCATTCTATTGCATTCCATTCCATTCCATTCCATTCCATTCCATTCCATTCCACTCCACTCCACTCCACTCCACTCCATTCCACTCCACTCCACTCCGGTACATTCCATTCCATTCCATTCCATTCCATTCCATTCCATTCCGTGCTTCTCGGGTACATTCCGTTCCGTTCCATTCCATTCCATTCCATTCCATTCCGTTCCAGTGCACTCTACTCCACTCCACTCCACTCCACTCCACTCCGGTACATTCCATTCCATTCCATTCCATTCCATTCCATTCCATTCCATTTCCATTCCCATTCCATTTCCATTCCCGTTGCATTTCCATTCCCGTTTCTTTTCCATTCCCGTTCCATTTCCATTCCAGTTCCATTACCATTCCCGTTCCATTTCCATTCCCGATCCATTTCCATTCCCGTTCCATTTCCATTCCCGTTCCATTTCCATTCCCGTTCCGTTACCATTCCCGTTCCATTTCCGTTCCCGTTCCGTTTCCGTTCCCGTTCCATTTCCGTTCTCTTTCCGTTTCCGTTCCCGTTCCATTTCCATTCCCGTTCCATTTCCGTTCCCGTTCCATTTCCATTCCCGTTCCATTTCCATTCCCTTTCCATTTCCATTTCATTCCATTCCGTTCTGCTCGGGTACATTCCATTCCATTCCATTCCATTCCATTCCATTCCATTCCATTCCATTCCATTCCATTCCGTTCTACTCGGGTACATTCCATTCCATTCCATTCCATTCCATTCCATTCCATTCCATTCCGTTCTACTTTGGTACATTCCATTCCATTCCATTCCATTCCATTCCATTCCATTCCATTACATTCCATTCCATTCCATTCCGTTCTACTCGGGTTGATTCCATTCTATTCCATTCCATTCCATTCCATTCCATTCCATTCCATTCCATTCCATTCCATTCCATTCGATTCCATTCCATTCCATTCCATTCCATTCCATTCCATTCCATTCCATGGAATTCCATTCCATGGAATTCCATTCCATTCCATTCCATTCCATTCCATTCCATGGAATTCCATTCCATTCCATTCCATTCCATGGAATTCCATTCCATTCCATTCCATTCCATGGAATTCCATTCCATTCCATTCCATTCCATTCCATGGAATTCCATTCCATTCCATTCCATTCCATTCCATTCCATTCCATTCCATTCCATTGAATTCCATTCCGTTCCATTCCATTCCATTGAATTCCATTCCATTCCATTCCATTCCATTCCATTCCATTCCTTTCCATTCCATTGAATTCCATTCCATTCCATTCCATTCCATTCCATTCCATTCCATTCCATTCCATCCCATTCCATTCCATTCCATTCCATTCCGTTCTACTCGGGTTGATTCCATTCTATTCCATTCCATTCCATTCGATCCCATTTGATTCCATTCGATTCCATTCAATTCCATTCGATTCCATTCCATTCCATTCCATTCCATTCCATTCCATTCCATTCCATTCCATTCCATTCCATTCCATTCCATTGAATTCCATTCCATTCCATAGAATTCCATTCCATTCCATTCCATTCCATTGAATTCCGTTCCTTTCCATTCCATTCCATTCCGTTCCGTTCCATTCCGTTCCGTTGCGTTCCGTTCCGTTCAACTAGGGTTGATTCCATTCTATTCAATTCCGTTCCATTCCATTCTACACGGGTTGATCATTCCATTCCGTTCCGTTCCGTTCCGTTCCGTTCCGTTCCGTACCGTTCTACTCGGGTTGATTCCATTCTATTCCATTCCATTCCATTCGATTCCATTCGACTCCATTCCATTCCATTCCATTCCATTCCATTCCATTCCATTGCATTCCATTCCACTCCATTCCATTCCATTCCATTCCATTCCATTCCATTCCATTCCGTTCCGTTCCGTTCCGTTCCGTTGCGTTCCGTTCCGTTCTACTCGGGTTGATTCCATTCTATTCCATTCCATTCCATTTGACTCCATTCGATTCCATTCCATTCCATTGCATTGAATTCCATTCCATTCCATTCCATTCCATTCCATTCCATTCCACTCCATTGAATTCCATTCCATTCCATTCCATTCCATTCCATTCCATTCCATTCCATTCCATTCCACTCCATTCCATTCCATTCCATTCTACTGGTGTCCATTCCATTCCATTCCATTCCATTCCATTCCATTCCATTCCATTCCTTTCCATTCCATTGCATTCCATTGCATTCCATTCCATTCCATTCCATTCCATTCCATTCCACTCCACTCCACTCCACTCAACTCCATTCCACTCCACTCCACTCCGGTACATTCCATTCCATTCCATTCCATTCCATTCCATTCCGTGCTTCTCGGGTACATTCCGTTCCGTTCCATTCCATTCCATTCCATTCCATTCCGTTCCAGTGCACTCTACTCCACTCCACTCCACTCCACTCCACTCCGGTACATTCCATTCCATTCCATTCCATTCCATTCCATTCCATTCCAATTCCATTCCCATTCCATTTCCATTCCCGTTCCATTTCCATTCCCGTTTCTTTTCCATTCCCGTTCCATTTCCATTCCAGTTCCATTACCATTCCCGTTCCATTTCCATTCCCGATCCATTTCCATTCCCGTTCCATTTCCATTCCCGTTCCATTTCCATTCCCGTTCCATTACCATTCCCGTTCCATTTCCGTTCCCGTTCCGTTTCCGTTCCCGTTCCATTTCCGTTCTCTTTCCGTTTCCGTTCCCGTTCCATTTCCATTCCCGTTCCTTTTCCGTTCCCGTACCATTTCCATTCCCGTTCCATTTCCTTTCCCTTTCCATTTCCATTTCATTCCATTCCGTTCTGCTCGGGTACATTCCATTCCATTCCATTGCATTCCATTCCGTTCTGCTCCTGTCCATTCCATTCCATTCCAATCCGTTCCATTCCGTTCTACTCGGGTATATTCCATTCCATTCCATTCCATTCCATTCCATTCCATTCCATTCCATTCTACTGGTGTCCATTCCATTCCATTCCATTCCATTCCATTCCATTCCATTCCATTCCATTCCATTGCATTCCATTCCATTCCATTCCATTCCGTTCCGTTCTACTCGGTTACATTCCATTCAATTCCATTCCATTCCGTTCTACTCGGGTAGATTCCATTCCATTCCATTCCATTCCTTTCCATTCCATTCCATTCCATTGCATTGCATTGCACTCAATTCCATTCCATTCCATTCCATTCCATTCCATTCCATTCCATTCCATTCCATTCCATTCCGTTCCGTTCAACTCGGTTACATTCCATTCAATTACATTCCATTCCGTTCTACTCGGTTACATTCCATTCCATTCCATTCCATTCCATTCCAATCCATTCCATTCCATTCCATTCCGTTCTACTCGGGTACATTCCATTCCATTCCATTCCATTCCATTCCATTCCATTCCATTCCGTTCTACTTTGGTACATTCCATTCCATTCCATTCCATTCCATTCCATTCCATTACATTCCATTCCATTCCATTCCGTTCTACTCGGGTTGATTCCATTCTATTCCATTCCATTCCATTCCATTCCATTCCATTCCATTCCATTCCATTCCAATCGATTCCATTCCATTCCATTCCATTGAATTCCATTCCATTCCATTCCATTCCATTCCATTCCATTCCATTGAATTCCATTCCATTCCATTCCATTCCATTCCATTGAATTCCATTCCGTTCCATTCCATTCCATTGAATTCCATTCCGTTCCATTCCATTCCATTCCATTCCATTCCATTCCATTCCATTCCATTCCATTCCATTGAATTCCATTCCATTCCATTCCATTCCATTCCATTCCATTCCATTCCATTCCATTCCATCCCATTCCATTCCATTCCATTCCATTCCGTTCTACTCGGGTTGATTCCATTCTATTCCATTCCATTCCATTCGATCCCATTTGATTCCATTCGATTCCATTCAATTCCATTCGATTCCATTCCATTCCACTCCATTCCATTCCATTGAATTCCATTCCATTCCATTCCATTCCATTCCATTCCATTCCATTCCATTCCATTCCATTGAATTCCATTCCATTCCATTCCATTCCATTCAATTGAATTCCGTTCCATTCCATTCCATTCCGTTCCGTTCCGTCCCGTTCCGTTCCGTTCCGTTCCGTTGCGTTCCGTTCCGTTCTACTCGGGTTGATTAAATTCTGTTCCTTTCCATTCTATTCGATTCCATTCGATTCCAATCGATTCCATTCGATTCCATTCGATTCCATTGAATTCCATTCCATTCCATTCCATTCCATTGAATTCCGTTGCATTATATTCCCTTCCGTTCCGTTCCGTCCCGTTCCGTTCCGTTCCGTTCCGTTGCGTGCCGTTCCGTTCTACTCGGGCTGATTCCATTCCATTCCATTCCATTCCATTCCATTCTATTCCATTCCATTCCATTGAATTCCATTCCATTCCATTCCATTCCATTCCATTCCATTCCGTTCTACTCGGGTTGATTCCATTCTATTCCATTCCATTCCATTCGATCTCATTCGATTCCATTCGATTCCATTCGATTCCACTCCATTCCATTCCATTGAATTCCATTCCATTCCATTCCATTCCATTCCATTCCATTCCATTGAATTCCATTCCATTCCATTCCATTCCATTCCATTCCATTCCATTCCATTGAATTCCATTCCATTCCATTGAATTACATTCCATTCCATTCCATTCCATTGAATTCCGTTCCATTCCATTCCATTCCATTCCATTCCATTCCATTGAATTCCATTCCATTCAATTCCATAGAATTCCGTTCCATTCCATTCCATTCCATTCCATTCCATTCCATTCCATTCCATTCCATTCCATTGAATTCCATTCCATTCCATTCCATTCCTTTCCATTGAATTCCATTATGTTCCATTCCATTCCTTTGAATTCCGTTCCATTCCATTCCATTCCATTCCTTTCCGTTCCGTTCCGTTCTGTTCCGTTCCGTTGCGCTCCGCTCCGTTCTACTCGGGTTGATTCCATTCTATTCCATTCCATTCCATTCGATCCCATTCGATTCCATTCGATTCCATTCGATTCCATTCGATTCCACTCCATTCCATTCCATAGAATTCCATTCCATTCCATTCCATTTGAATTCCATTCCATTCCATTCCATTCCATTCTATTCCATTCCATCCCATTCCATTCCATTCCATTCCATTCTACTCGGGTTGATTGCATTCTATTCCATTCCATTCCATTCCATTCCATTCGATTCCATTCGATTCCATTCGATTCCATTCGATTCCATTCCATTCCATTCCATTCCATTCCATTCCATTCCATTCCATTGAATTCCATTCCATTCATTCCATTCCATTCCATTCCATTCCATTGAATTCCATTCCATTCCATTCCATTCCATTCCATTCCATTCCATTCCATTCCATTCCATTCCATTCCATTCCATTGAATTCCATTCCATTCCATAGAATTCCATTCCATTCCATTCCATTCCATTGAATTCCGTTCCTTTCCATTCCATTCCATTCCGTTCCGTTCCGTTCCGTTCCGTTGCGTTCCGTTCCGTTCAACTAGGGTTGATTCCATTCTATTCAATTCCATTCCATTCCATTCTACACGGGTTGATCATTCCATTCCGTTCCGTTCCGTTCCGTTCCGTTCCGTACCGTTCTACTCTGGTTGATTCCATTCTATTCCATTCCATTCCATTCGATTCCATTCGACTCCATTCCATTCCATTCCATTCCATTCTATTCCATTCCATTGCATTCCATTCCACTCCATTCCATTCCATTCCATTCCATTCCATTCCATTCCATTACATTCCATTCCGTTCCGTTCCGTTCCGTTCCGTTCCGTTCCATTGCGTTCCGTTCCGTTCTACTCGGGTTGATTCCATTCTATTCCATTCCATTCCATTTGACTCCATTCGATTCCATTCCATTCCATTGCATTGAATTCCATTCCATTCCATTCCATTCCATTCCATTCCATTCCATTCCACTCCATTGAATTCCATTCCATTCCATTCCATTCCATTCCATTCCATTCCATTCCATTCCATTCCATTCCACTCCATTCCATTCCACTCCACTGCACTCCACTCCACTCCACTCCATTTCATTCCCTTCCATTCCATTAAATTGAATTCCATTCCATTCCATTCCATTCCCTTCCATTCCATTCAATTGAATTGCCTTGAATTCCATTCCATTCCATTCAATAACATTTCATTCCATTCCATTCCATTCCATTCCATTCCTTTCCATTCCATTCCGTTCTACTCGGGTTGATTCCATTCTATTCCATTCCATTCCATTCGATTCCATTCGATTCCATTCGATTCCATTCGATTCCATTCGTTTCCATTCCATTCCATTCCATTCTATTCCATTGAATTCCATTCCATTCCATTCCATTCCATTCCATTCCATTGCATTCCATTCCATTGAATTCCATTGAATTCCATTCCATTGAATTCCATTCCATTCCATTCCATTCCATTCCATTCCATTCCATTGAATTCCATTCCATTCCATTCCATTCCATTCCATTCCATTCCATTGAATTCCATTCCATTCCATTCCATTCCATGGAATTCCGTTCCATTCCATTCCATTCCGTTCCGTTCCGTCCCGTTCCGTTCCGTTCCGTTCCGTTGCGTTCCGTTCCGTTCTACTCGGGTTGATTCCATTCTATTCCATTCCATTCCATTCGATTCCATTCGATTCCATTCGATTCCACTCCATTCCATTCCATAGAATTCCATTCCATTCCATTCCATTCCATTGAATTCCATTCCAATCCATTCCATTCCATGGAATTCCATTCCATTCCATTCCATTCCATTGAATTCCATTCCATTCCATTCCATTCCATTCCATTCCATTCCATTCCATTCTACTGGTGTCCATTCCATTCCATTCCATTCCATTCCATTCCATTCCATTCCTTTCCATTCCATTGCATTCCATTGCATTCCGTTCCATTCCATTCCATTCCATTCCATTCCATTCCACTCCACTCCACTCCACTCCACTCCATTCCACTCCACTCCACTCCGGTACATTCCATTCCATTCCATTCCATTCCATTCCATTCCATTCCGTGCTTCTCGGGTACATTCCGTTCCGTTCCATTCCATTCCATTCCATTCCATTCCATTCCGTTCCAGTGCACTCTACTCCACTCCACTCCACTCCACTCCGGTACATTCCATTCCATTCCATTCCATTCCATTCCATTCCATTTCCATTCCCATTCCATTTCCATTCCCGTTCCATTTCCATTCCCGTTTCTTTTCCATTCCCGTTCCATTTCCATTCCAGTTCCATTACCATTCCCGTTCCATTTCCTTTCCCGTTCCATTTCCATTCCCTTTCCATTTCCATTTCATTCCATTCCGTTCTGCTCGGGTACATTCCATTCCATTCCATTGCATTCCATTCCGTTCTGCTCCTGTCCATTCCATTCCATTCCAATCCGTTCCATTCCGTTCTACTCGGGTAGATTCCATTCCATTCCATTCCATTCCATTCCATTCCATTCCATTCCATTCCATTCCATTCCATTCCATTCTACTGGTGTCCATTCCATTCCATTCCATTCCATTCCATTCCATTCCATTCCATTACATTCCATTCCATTCCATTCCATTCCGTTCCGTTCTACTCGGTTACATTCCATTCAATTCCATTCCATTCCGTTCTACTCGGGTAGATTCCATTCCATTCCATTCCATTCCTTTCCATTCCATTCCATTCCATTGCATTGCATTGCACTCAATTCCATTCCATTCCATTCCATTCCATTCCATTCCATTCCATTCCATTCCATTCCATTCCGTTCCGTTCAACTCGGTTACATTCCATTCAATTACATTCCATTCCATTCCAATCCATTCCATTCCATTCCATTCCGTTCTACTCGGGTACATTCCATTCCATTCCATTCCATTCCATTCCATTCCATTCCATTCCGTTCTACTTTGGTACATTCCATTCCATTCCATTCCATTCCATTCCATTCCATTCCATTACATTCCATTCCATTCCATTCCGTTCTACTCGGGTTGATTCCATTCTATTCCATTCCATTCCATTCCATTCCATTCCATTCCATTCCATTCCATTCCATTCGATTCCATTCCATTCCATTCCATTCCATTCCATTCCATTCCATTCCATTCCGTGGAATTCCATTCCATTCCATTCCATTCCATTCCATTCCATTCCATTCCATTCCATTCCATTCCATTCCATTCCATTCCATTCCATGGAATTCCATTCCATTCCATTCCATTCCATTCCATTCCATTCCATTCCATTCCATTCCATTGAATTCCATTCCGTTCCATTCCATTCCATTGAATTCCATTCCATTCCATTCCATTCCATTCCATTCCATTCCTTTCCATTCCATTGAATTCCATTCCATTCCATTCCATTCCATTCCATTCCATTCCACTCCATTCCATTCCACTCCACTCTACTCCACTCCACTCCATTCCATTCCCTTCCATTCCATTCAATTGAATTGCCTTGAATTCCATTCCATTCCATTCAATAACATTTCATTCCATTCCATTCCATTCCATTCCATTCCTTTCCATTCCATTCCATTCTACTCGGGTTGATTCCATTCTATTCCATTCCATTCCATTCGATTCCATTCGATTCCATTCGATTCCATTCGATTCCATTCGTTTCCATTCCATTCCATTCCATTCTATTCCATTGAATTCCATTCCATTCCATTCCATTCCATTCCATTCCATTGCATTCCATTCCATTGAATTCCATTGAATTCCATTCCATTGAATTCCATTCCATTCCATTCCATTCCATTCCATTCCATTCCATTGAATTCCATTCCATTCCATTCCATTCCATTCCATTCCATTGAATTCCATTCCATTCCATTCCATTCCATGGAATTCCGTTCCATTCCATTCCATTCCGTTCCGTTCCGTCCCGTTCCGTTCCGTTCCGTTCCGTTGCGTTCCGTTCCGTTCTACTCGGGTTGATTCCATTCTATTCCATTCCATTCCATTCGATTCCATTCGATTCCATTCGATTCCACTCCATTCCATTCCATAGAGTTCCATTCCATTCCATTCCATTCCATTGAATTCCATTCCAATCCATTCCATTCCATGGAATTCCATTCCATTCCATTCCATTCCATTGAATTCCATTCCATTCCATTCCATTCCATTCCATTCCATTCCATTCCATTCCATTCTACTGGTGTCCATTCCATTCCATTCCATTCCATTCCATTCCATTCCATTCCATTCCTTTCCATTCCATTGCATTCCATTGCATTCCGT
The DNA here is from genome assembly GCF_029281585.2 of Gorilla gorilla gorilla. NCBI lineage: Eukaryota > Metazoa > Chordata > Mammalia > Primates > Hominidae > Gorilla > Gorilla gorilla. The sequence continues at coordinate 9,241,076 of NC_073240.2, read as the reverse complement.
TCCATTCCATTCCATTCCATTCCATTCCATTCCACTCCACTCCACTCCACTCCACTCCATTCCACTCCACTCCACTCCGGTACATTCCATTCCATTCCATTCCATTCCATTCCATTCCATTCCGTGCTTCTCGGGTACATTCCGTTCCGTTCCATTCCATTCCATTCCATTCCATTCCATTCCGTTCCAGTGCACTCTACTCCACTCCACTCCACTCCACTCCACTCCGGTACATTCCATTCCATTCCATTCCATTCCATTCCATTCCATTTCCATTCCCATTCCATTTCCATTCCCGTTCCATTTCCATTCCCGTTTCTTTTCCATTCCCGTTCCATTTCCATTCCAGTTCCATTACCATTCCCGTTCCATTTCCTTTCCCGATCCATTTCCATTCCCGTTCCATTTCCATTCCCGTTCCATTTCCATTCCCGTTCCATTACCATTCCCGTTCCATTTCCGTTCCCGTTCCGTTTCCGTTCCCGTTCCATTTCCGTTCTCGTTCCGTTTCCGTTCCCGTTCCATTTCCGTTCTCGTTCCGTTTCCGTTCCCGTTCCATTTCCATTCCCGTTCCATTTCCGTTCCCGTTCCATTTCCATTCCCGTTCCATTTCCATTCCCTTTCCATTTCCATTTCATTCCATTCAGTTCTGCTCGGGTACATTCCATGCCATTCCATTGCATTCCATTCCGTTCTGCTCCTGTCCATTCCATTCCATTCCATTCCGTTCCATTCCGTTCTACTCGGGTAGATTCCATTCCATTCCATTCCATTCCATTCCATTCCATTCCATTCCATTCCATTCCATTCAACTGGTGTCCATTCCATTCCATTCCATTCCATTCCATTCCATTCGATTGCATTCCATTCCATTCCATTCCATTCCGTTCCGTTCTACTCGGTTACATTCCATTCAATTCCATTCCATTCCGTTCTACTCGGGTAGATTCCATTCCATTCAATTCCATTCCTTTCCATTCCATTGCATTCCATTGCATTGCATTGCACTCAATTCCATTCCATTCCATTCCATTCCATTCCATTCCATTCCATTCCATTCCATTCCGTTCCGTTCAACTCGGTTACATTCCTTTCAATTACATTCCATTCCGTTCTACTCGGTTACATTCCATTCCATTCCATTCCATTCCATTCCAATCCATTCCATTCCATTCCATTCCGTTCTACTCGGGTACATTCCATTCCATTCCATTCCATTCCATTCCATTCCATTCCATTCCATTCCGTTCTACTTTGGTACATTCCATTCCATTCCATTCCATTCCATTCCATTCCATTCCATTCCATTCCATTCCATTCCATTCCGTTCTACTCAGGTTGATTCCATTCTATTCCATTCCATTCCATTCCATTCCATTCCATTCCATTCCATTCGATTCCATTCCATTCCATTCCATAGAATTCCATTCCATTCCATTCCATTCCATGGAATTCCATTCCATTCCATTCCATTCCATTCCATTCCATTCCATTCCATTCCATTCCATTGCATTCCATTCCATTCCATTCCATTCCATTCCATTGAATTCCATTCCGTTCCATTCCATTCCATTGAATTCCATTCCGTTCCATTCCATTCCATTCCATTCCATTCCATCCCATTCCATTCCATTCCATTCCATTCCATTCCATTCCATCCCATTCCATTCCATTCCATTCCATTCCGTTCTACTCGGGTTGATTCCATTCTATTCCATTCCATTCCATTCGATCCCATTTGATTCCATTCGATTCCATTCAATTCCATTCGATTCCATTCCATTCCACTCCATTCCATTCCATTGAATTCCGTTCCATTCCATTCCATTCCATTCCATTCCATTCCATTCCATGGAATTCCATTCCATTCCATTCCATTCCATTCCATTCCATAGAATTCCATTCCATTCCATTCCATTCCACTGAATTCCGTTCCATTCCATTCCATTCCGTTCCGTTCCGTTCCGTTCCGTTCCGTTCCGTTCTGTTGCGTTCCGTTCCGTTCCGTTGTGTTCCGTTCCGTTCTACTCGGGTTGATTCCATTCTATTCCATTCCATTCCAATCCATTCCATTCCATTCCATTGAATTCCATTCCATTCCATTCCATTCCATTCCATTCCATTCCATTCCATTCCATTCCATTGAATTCCATTCCATTCCATTCCATTCCATTCCATTCCATTGAATTCCATTCCATTCCATTCCATTCCATGGAATTCCGTTCCATTCCATTCCATTCCGTTCCGTTCCGTCCCGTTCCGTTCCGTTCCGTTCCGTTGCGTTCCGTTCCGTTCTACTCGGGTTGATTCCATTCTATTCCATTCCATTCCATTCGATTCCATTCGATTCCATTCGATTCCACTCCATTCCATTCCATAGAATTCCATTCCATTCCATTCCATTCCATTGAATTCCGTTCCTTTCCATTCCATTCCATTCCGTTCCGTTCCATTCCGTTCCGTTGCGTTGCGTTCCGTTCAACTAGGGTTGATTCCATTCTATTCAATTCCATTCCATTCCATTCTACACGGGTTGATCATTCCATTCCGTTCCGTTCCGTTCCGTTCCGTTCCGTTCCGTACCGTTCTACTCGGGTTGATTCCATTCTATTCCATTCCATTCCATTCGATTCCATTCGACTCCATTCCATTCCATTCCATTCCATTCCATTCCATTGCATTCCATTCCACTCCATTCCATTCCATTCCATTCCATTCCATTACATTCCATTCCGTTCCGTTCCATTCCGTTCCGTTCCGTTGCGTTCCGTTCCGTTCTACTCGGGTTGATTCCATTCTATTCCATTCCATTCCATTTGACTCCATTCGATTCCATTCCATTCCATTGCATTGAATTCCATTCCATTCCATTCCATTCCATTCCATTCCATTCCACTCCATTGAATTCCATTCCATTCCATTCCATTCCATTCCATTCCATTCCACTCCATTCCATTCCATTCCATTCTACTGGTGTCCATTCCATTCCATTCCATTCCATTCCATTCCATTCCATTCCTTTCCATTCCATTGCATTCCATTGCATTCCATTCCATTCCATTCCATTCCATTCCATTCCACTCCACTCCACTCCACTCCACTCCATTCCACTCCACTCCACTCCGGTACATTCCATTCCATTCCATTCCATTCCATTCCATTCCATTCCGTGCTTCTCGGGTACATTCCGTTCCGTTCCATTCCATTCCATTCCATTCCATTCCGTTCCAGTGCACTCTACTCCACTCCACTCCACTCCACTCCACTCCGGTACATTCCATTCCATTCCATTCCATTCCATTCCATTCCATTCCATTTCCATTCCCATTCCATTTCCATTCCCGTTCCATTTCCATTCCCGTTTCTTTTCCATTCCCGTTCCATTTCCATTCCAGTTCCATTACCATTCCCGTTCCATTTCCATTCCCGATCCATTTCCATTCCCGTTCCATTTCCATTCCCGTTCCATTTCCATTCCCGTTCCATTACCATTCCCGTTCCATTTCCGTTCCCGTTCCGTTTCCGTTCCCGTTCCATTTCCGTTCTCTTTCCGTTTCCGTTCCCGTTCCATTTCCATTCCCGTTCCATTTCCGTTCCCGTTCCATTTCCATTCCCGTTCCATTTCCATTCCCTTTCCATTTCCATTTCATTCCATTCCGTTCTGCTCGGGTACATTCCATTCCATTCCATTGCATTCCATTCCGTTCTGCTCCTCTCCATTCCATTCCATTCCAATCCGTTCCATTCCGTTCTACTCGGGTAGATTCCATTCCATTCCATTCCATTCCATTCCATTCCATTCCATTCCATTCCATTCTACTGGTGTCCATTCCATTCCATTCCATTCCATTCCATTCCATTCCATTCCATTCCATTGCATTCCATTCCATTCCATTCCATTCCGTTCCGTTCTACTCGGTTACATTCCATTCAATTCCATTCCATTCCGTTCTACTCGGGTAGATTCCATTCCATTCCATTCCATTCCTTTCCATTCCATTCCATTCCATTGCATTGCATTGCACTCAATTCCATTCCATTCCATTCCATTCCATTCCATTCCATTCCATTCCATTCCGTTCCGTTCAACTCGGTTACATTCCATTCAATTACATTCCATTCCGTTCCACTCGGTTACATTCCATTCCATTCCATTCCATTCCATTCCAATCCATTCCATTCCATTCCATTCCGTTCTACTCGGGTACATTCCATTCCATTCCATTCCATTCCATTCCATTCCATTCCATTCCATTCCATTCCGTTCTACTTTGGTACATTCCATTCCATTCCATTCCATTCCATTCCATTCCATTCCATTCCATTCCATTCCATTCCATTCCGTTCTACTAGGGTTGATTCCATTCTATTCCATTCCATTCCATTCCATTCCATTCCATTCCATTCCATTCCAATCGATTCCATTCCATTCCATTCCATTGAATTCCATTCCATTCCATTCCATTCCATTCCATTCCATTCCATTCCATTCCATTGAATTCCATTCCATTCCATTCCATTCCATTCCATTGAATTCCATTCCGTTCCATTCCATTCCATTGAATTCCATTCCATTCCATTCCATTCCATTCCATTCCATTCCATTCCATTCCATTCCATTCCATTCCATTGAATTCCATTCCATTCCATTCCATTCCATTCCATTCCATTCCATTCCATTCCATTCCATCCCATTCCATTCCATTCCATTCCATTCCGTTCTACTCGGGTTGATTCCATTCTATTCCATTCCATTCCATTCGATCCCATTTGATTCCATTCGATTCCATTCAATTCCATTCGATTCCATTCCATTCCACTCCATTCCATTCCATTGAATTCCATTCCATTCCATTCCATTCCATTCCATTCCATTCCATTCCATTCCATTGAATTCCATTCCATTCCATTCCATTCCATTCAATTGAATTCCGTTCCATTCCATTCCATTCCGTTCCGTTCCGTCCCGTTCCGTTCCGTTCCGTTCCGTTGCGTTCCGTTCCGTTCTACTCGGGTTGATTAAATTCTGTTCCTTTCCATTCTATTCGATTCCATTCGATTCCAATCGATTCCATTCGATTCCATTCGATTCCATTGAATTCCATTCCATTCCATTCCATTCCATTGAATTCCGTTGCATTATATTCCCTTCCGTTCCGTTCCGTCCCGTTCCGTTCCGTTCCGTTCCGTTGCGTGCCGTTCCGTTCTACTCGGGTTGATTCCATTCCATTCCATTCCATTCCATTCCATTCTATTCCATTCCATTCCATTGAATTCCATTCCATTCCATTCCATTCCATTCCATTCCATTCCGTTCTACTCGGGTTGATTCCATTCTATTCCATTCCATTCCATTCGATCTCATTCGATTCCATTCGATTCCATTCGATTCCACTCCATTCCATTCCATTGAATTCCATTCCATTCCATTCCATTCCATTCCATTCCATTGAATTCCATTCCATTCCATTCCATTCCATTCCATTCCATTCCATTCCATTGAATTCCATTCCATTCCATTGAATTACATTCCATTCCATTCCATTCCATTGAATTCCGTTCCATTCCATTCCATTCCATTCCATTGAATTCCATTCCATTCAATTCCATAGAATTCCGTTCCATTCCATTCCATTCCATTCCATTCCATTCCATTCCATTCCATTGAATTCCATTCCATTCCATTCCATTCCTTTCCATTGAATTCCATTATGTTCCATTCCATTCCTTTGAATTCCGTTCCATTCCATTCCATTCCATTCCTTTCCGTTCCGTTCCGTTCTGTTCCGTTCCGTTGCGCTCCGCTCCGTTCTACTCGGGTTGATTCCATTCTATTCCATTCCATTCCATTCGATCCCATTCGATTCCATTCGATTCCATTCGATTCCATTCGATTCCACTCCATTCCATTCCATAGAATTCCATTCCATTCCATTCCATTTGAATTCCATTCCATTCCATTCCATTCCATTCTATTCCATTCCATCCCATTCCATTCCATTCCATTCCATTCTACTCGGGTTGATTGCATTCTATTCCATTCCATTCCATTCCATTCCATTCGATTCCATTCGATTCCATTCGGTTCCATTCGATTCCATTCCATTCCATTCCATTCCATTCCATTCCATTCCATTGAATTCCATTCCATTCATTCCATTCCATTCCATTCCATTCCATTGAATTCCATTCCATTCCATTCCATTCCATTCCATTCCATTCCATTCCATTCCATTCCATTCCATTGAATTCCATTCCATTCCATAGAATTCCATTCCATTCCATTCCATTCCATTGAATTCCGTTCCTTTCCATTCCATTCCATTCCGTTCCGTTCCGTTCCGTTCCGTTGCGTTCCGTTCCGTTCAACTAGGGTTGATTCCGTTCTATTCAATTCCATTCCATTCCATTCTACACGGGTTGATCATTCCATTTCGTTCCGTTCCGTTCCGTTCCGTTCCGTACCGTTCTACTCTGGTTGATTCCATTCTATTCCATTCCATTCCATTCGATTCCATTCGACTCCATTCCATTCCATTCCATTCCATTCTATTCCATTCCATTGCATTCCATTCCACTCCATTCCATTCCATTCCATTCCATTCCATTCCATTCCATTACATTCCATTCCGTTCCGTTCCGTTCCGTTCCGTTCCGTTCCGTTGCGTTCCGTTCCGTTCTACTCGGGTTGATTCCATTCTATTCCATTCCATTCCATTTGACTCCATTCGATTCCATTCCATTCCATTGCATTGAATTCCATTCCATTCCATTCCATTCCATTCCATTCCATTCCACTCCATTGAATTCCATTCCATTCCATTCCATTCCATTCCATTCCATTCCATTCCATTCCATTCCATTCCACTCCATTCCATTCCACTCCACTGCACTCCACTCCACTCCACTCCATTTCATTCCCTTCCATTCCATTAAATTGAATTCCATTCCATTCCATTCCATTCCATTCCATTCCACTCCATTCCATTCCACTCCACTCTACTCCACTCCACTCCATTCCATTCCCTTCCATTCCATTCAATTGAATTGCCTTGAATTCCATTCCATTCCATTCAATAACATTTCATTCCATTCCATTCCATTCCATTCCATTCCTTTCCATTCCATTCCGTTCTACTCGTGTTGATTCCATTCTATTCCATTCCATTCCATTCGATTCCATTCGATTCCATTCGATTCCATTCGATTCCATTCGTTTCCATTCCATTCCATTCCATTCTATTCCATTGAATTCCATTCCATTCCATTCCATTCCATTCCATTCCATTGCATTCCATTCCATTGAATTCCATTGAATTCCATTCCATTGAATTCCATTCCATTCCATTCCATTCCATTCCATTCCATTCCATTGAATTCCATTCCATTCCATTCCATTCCATTCCATTCCATTGAATTCCATTCCATTCCATTCCATTCCATGGAATTCCGTTCCATTCCATTCCATTCCGTTCCGTTCCGTCCCGTTCCGTTCCGTTCCGTTCCGTTGCGTTCCGTTCCGTTCTACTCGGGTTGATTCCATTCTATTCCATTCCATTCCATTCGATTCCATTCGATTCCATTCGATTCCACTCCATTCCATTCCATAGAATTCCATTCCATTCCATTCCATTCCATTGAATTCCATTCCAATCCATTCCATTCCATGGAATTCCATTCCATTCCATTCCATTCCATTGAATTCCATTCCATTCCATTCCATTCCATTCCATTCCATTCCATTCCATTCTACTGGTGTCCATTCCATTCCATTCCATTCCATTCCATTCCATTCCATTCCTTTCCATTCCATTGCATTCCATTGCATTCCGTTCCATTCCATTCCATTCCATTCCATTCCATTCCACTCCACTCCACTCCACTCCACTCCATTCCACTCCACTCCACTCCGGTACATTCCATTCCATTCCATTCCATTCCATTCCATTCCATTCCGTGCTTCTCGGGTACATTCCGTTCCGTTCCATTCCATTCCATTCCATTCCATTCCATTCCGTTCCAGTGCACTCTACTCCACTCCACTCCACTCCACTCCGGTACATTCCATTCCATTCCATTCCATTCCATTCCATTCCATTTCCATTCCCATTCCATTTCCATTCCCGTTCCATTTCCATTCCCGTTTCTTTTCCATTCCCGTTCCATTTCCATTCCAGTTCCATTACCATTCCCGTTCCATTTCCTTTCCCGTTCCATTTCCATTCCCTTTCCATTTCCATTTCATTCCATTCCGTTCTGCTCGGGTACATTCCATTCCATTCCATTGCATTCCATTCCGTTCTGCTCCTGTCCATTCCATTCCATTCCAATCCGTTCCATTCCGTTCTACTCGGGTAGATTCCATTCCATTCCATTCCATTCCATTCCATTCCATTCCATTCCATTCCATTCCATTCCATTCCATTCTACTGGTGTCCATTCCATTCCATTCCATTCCATTCCATTCCATTCCATTCCATTCCATTACATTCCATTCCATTCCATTCCATTCCGTTCCGTTCTACTCGGTTACATTCCATTCAATTCCATTCCATTCCGTTCTACTCGGGTAGATTCCATTCCATTCCATTCCATTCCTTTCCATTCCATTCCATTCCATTGCATTGCATTGCACTCAATTCCATTCCATTCCATTCCATTCCATTCCATTCCATTCCATTCCATTCCACTCCACTCCAATCCACTCCACTCCATTCCACTCCACTCCACTCCGGTACATTCCATTCCATTCCATTCCATTCCATTCCA